>NW_016166759.1:18603-20120 GCF_001687245.7 Rhagoletis zephyria | reverse complement strand
CTCCGGACTAAATCCTGTAACTTCTGACTAGGAACAGTTGCTCAGTTACTCTCTCAAATGTGTTCCCACTTACAGGTTTTATGTCAATAGGAACGACTTCCTGTAAGTTCTGACTAAATCCTGTAAACCGGACTGCTATTGGAACAGACTAAAAATAAATCAACGAAGAGTTGTTGTTGTATGCCATTGCCAGCTCACTATACCATCTAGCACCTAAATGGATGCTACAGCTTCAGGATTAACGATTGAATTTCTTTTCGCTAATAAGCAAAATAGAATTATTTTGATAATTACCTAAACGATAAAAAACTGAGTAGTTTCAAAAGAAACGATTGATTTTTTTGGCAAACGCTAAAATTAACGTTACAATGCATCCTTGCTTTATATAAGTTGCGTTTGTTTACTCATTTCCAGTAAAATCCAGTAAAAGTTTGTACGAATTTTCATGTTTTGGCGTTTTCGTACGCAAAAACTTGCAAAGTAGGGGAAATTGAGAGAGCGAAAAATGACAGTTGCAGTTGCAAGTTTTTACTGGATAAATTTTTACTTGTAAGAATTTGCCAGTACGAAAAACAGCAGATCGCATGTTGCTGGATGAAATTTAAACTAATAAGGGAACTGTTTGTGGGTTTTTATTGTGGAAATTCACAAAATAAACATATTTAAATATTAGATATATTGTTTTATTAGGATTATGCTGCGAATAAACAACCACTTTATCAGCTGTTCATGAAACTTGCAAATTATTACTGGAATAGCGTTCGCGTACCTTTTTGTAAATTTTTTCTATGAGAGCGAATTCTCAGAAATAAAGTTACTGGAGAGTTGCTGGCAAGTTACTGGATAATTTGTAAACAAACACAACTATAGTGGTGTTTTTCCCGGTTTGAAAAAATATGTATTTTTTTTCAATATCACATTCAAACGAAGCAACTGAGAGGATCTTAAGTATAAAGTTTGCTTCCGGGCGCAAAGAGAGAATTCAAATTGTTTAAAGAGAACTGCAAATTAAAAGTTATTTTAAAATGAGATGTATTAAATTCTTTGACTATTTAAATACGGAAGATGGAAATGATCTCATAATTGCTATTCAAAAATGTCATAAATATAAAACAATTTAATATAACGATGAGTTGATGATCAGTTTCAAAATTATGTTTTTATTGTTGGTTTGTACTAGGCTATTTTGATCAATTTGGATTATGTGCAAGAAAAAACTTTCTTCACTTTGCTGCCCGACGTTTCGCCAAACTCCTTGGCATCTTCTGGGGCGTTTTCTTTATTAAATGATCAACAAGAAACAAACATAAGGACGTTATTGTTATAATATAATTTGTTAATATGTACACAAAACATTTGTACACACAAGAAAACAAGTAACAAATTTTATATTGAATCTATGACAATTAGCAATTTTTAACATGATACTGAACTTTAAACACTTATGAGAAAACATTGAAAAACTTACATTTGAAAAATAAACTATTGTACACTTAACATTTAAAACTTCAAAATTT
>NW_016166759.1:2532-11661 GCF_001687245.7 Rhagoletis zephyria | reverse complement strand
AATACTAATTATGGAACTAAACTAAGTATTTACACTATCAGTTTGTATTTTGCATTGTAAACTATTCTTGTATGCATATATATACATATATATGTATGTACTAGGTTGATTGACTCGGTTTTTCCAAACTGGATTTAGCCGGTTTTTTTCAAAATTTGTGGACGGTTTTTTGAAATCGTTATTTTTCGAATATCGAAATAACCGGAGTTTTGTTCTCGAACAAACCGGGGGTTTTCTAGAATATTTATAAAACTGCATCTTGAAATTCATTGTAAATACTTATAGATCAATAAATGAATTATACTTTTTGTTTTGATTAAACCGCAAACAGAACGTTTTCACTAATCTTGCTCTTAAATCAAATCAAGTTCTCTTCGAAGATTCTTTTTGGGTATACTTATTTATGTTTTTAAAATTGAAGAATATGCAGCAATGAATGTACGTGGAAGATGAGAACCTTTGTAGACTGCAGGTTTACATTACGAGTGTTTTCATAACATGCATGTAAAATGTTAGCCAAACAAAGTTCTGCTAAAAAGCTAAGCAAAATGCAGCTTGAGTAATTTATATTCCACCACATCTCATTCCAGTGGGCATTTGATTCACGAAATGATTTATTAAAATGTTTCAAAAACCTGTAGATATTTCAGCAAACAATTAATTGCAATTCTTGTTTTAGAAAATACTTATAAAAGGGTCGGGTNATTACATACAATTAATTGCAATTCTTGTTTTAGAAAATACTTATAAAAGGGTCGGGTTAAGGGTTTTAACAACAAAGAAAAAATCAGTTGATCCCAGAACTTTTTAAATATTTATTAGATCTAATGTTTGCTTCACTGTTAATCCAAATAACTGAACTTCCATTTAATTGTCTTTTAAATAAAGGTCATCCTAATTTTGATAGTTTTATTCAATTTTCGGATTTAATTTCTGACTAAACTCTAACCGTTAAACAAACGCGAAAAATGAAAATCAAATATCCGATCTAAACGGATTTTTCTGAAATTAAGAACTAAAAATCGGTTTTTTAATTGCCTGTTTCCGAATAACTTGGAGACTGGGTTTGCAAAAAAGTCCAATAAAGAATCTGAGCCTGTATATTGATCCGAGAAAATTATATTGTCCTCAAAAGAGAGCAACCCATTTTCTTACGTGTTATTCTTGTGGGAAAAATAACGCTGAATGCCCGACCCCTTAGAATTATCCTAAATATGGGACATTTATCGAGAATCATTACCATACCAAAGACTAAAATCTGAGACGGTTTCCGGTATTGCAGGATTTCTATTTTTTTTTTGCGTGGTCTAATGTACATACATTAGGGATATTTCGAATGTCAAATTTTTCACATTCGTGAATGCGAATGCGAAAGTTAGGAATAACATTAAAAAAGCTATAATCAACTCAAGTCATCGTTTTTATTACTTAAAAATTTTGTAA
This sequence comes from Rhagoletis zephyria, assembly GCF_001687245.7. Taxonomy (NCBI): domain Eukaryota; kingdom Metazoa; phylum Arthropoda; class Insecta; order Diptera; family Tephritidae; genus Rhagoletis; species Rhagoletis zephyria. The sequence continues at coordinate 10,218 of NW_016166759.1, read as the reverse complement.
ATTATTAGAAGATTGAACGAGTACTTAACCTATACNCATTAAAAAAGCTATAATCAACTCAAGTCATCGTTTTTATTAATTAAAAATTTTGTAAATTATTAGAAGATTGAACGAGTACTTAACCTATACAGTGTTTTAATCTGGTAGTCAAAGTTCAAAAGGGACACATTGTATTTAAAAAAAAGGAATTTCGCTGCCTTTTCTCCCATGAGACGCTTTCTTAGAGGTTCGTATACAAGGTCGGATGCACTGAACAATTGCTCACTTGGAACGCTGGCATGTGGAGCGCTCAAATATTTGCGGGACAGATCTCTCAATTTGACGTATTTTAGTTCAGGTTTCCACCGATCGAGAGAATTTTACCAGTTTTTCTTTAAGATAGGCCTTCAATTGAGCTTTAATTTCACATTTTTTAATGTCTCTAGATTCAACATCCGAGCCGTCGCTTTCGCTGGAGGAATATAAAATTATTTCTAGGATGCTTATAAAACTTGTTGAAGGCCCATCAATGTTGCTTGATAAACTACTAAATCGTTTAGCGCCTGGAGCTAAAAGCCGGTTATTGTCCGCACCCTGGTTACACAGACTTATAGCCATTTAAACAATGTCAGAGTGGACCCTCTGCCCATGTACACATTCGCATCCGCAAAACATTCGTATCATTTGATGCGAATGCGAATGCAAATATTCGCAACATCCTTGGCATGCATATATTGTGTAGATACATACATATGTACATACATACGTGGGACAATAGCGAATTTATTGTCGCCCTCTGTTATCAACACTTGACATTAGTACACAAAAAATGTTTTCTTTTGTTTCATTTGCTAAAACACATACAGCATGGTAAATACATATCCACATTTTATTCGAATGTGGTACATTACAGCTCAATCTAGTGTTGCGAGCGTGAGTTTTTCTACGCAAGCAGGCAAGTTTTCATAAGTTTTTGATAAACCGAAATTAATTTGCGTGCGTGATTTCTCAGAGTAGCATTCCTGTCAAATCTATTTAAGTTTGTTAAATAGTCGCACCAAAATGTCGATTGAGGTAAACGTCAAATCGAAATGTCACGCAAGACAAATCGTGGAATTTGAGTTAGCTTTTAACGCACGCCGTTCAATTTCTTCAATTTGGTCTCATACAAGTTGTATGTGCATGAGAAATTTTTGGCAGTAAATTGCCGGCGTGCGTGAATATTACGTTGGCCTGTAAGTACTCTAAGTACGTGCACGTTGCGTTTGAAAATTTAGAAAACTACTAGATCGCCCTCACCCGCCTCGCTGAGTGTATGAAATTTTTGCGTGCTACATTGAGCAAAATTTATTTCAAGAAAACTCAATTCAAAAACAGGAGCTTTAAAATTTGTTTAACCATCTTCAAAATATTTTCAAACTAAAACTTTCTTAAACTTCTCACTTGTCATACTTTTTCAACTCAATTGAGATTTTAAACAGATGGAAACCCTTTACATTTAGTTTTGAAATTAAGCCCTTTTAAAATCGTTTTGATTGATTCCCATGTTGTAATAATTCATTTAAATTATTGAATAGTTTGAATTTAACCTTTTAAACAGTTGGCAACCTTTTTAAACCTCTTTCGTCTAACACTCATATTGTGATACATATTCAAAACCATTTCGATTCATACCAATCTATACCAATATATATTTTGAAAGCCTTTTTTTGTGTTCGCAAAGCTCGAGAACGGCCCAACCGATTTTTTTAATTTCCGAAACCTGATTCAGACTCGGAACCTCCCATAAAAACCGAATTTTTCATACCGAATATCTCTGGAAATGTTCATGGTAGAGTACTGGAACTTGGTGTGGAGATGTATGAAATCAATCTTATACTCATGGAGAAAAACGGGCTATTTGAAAAGAGGGCGTGGCGCCGTACAAACATATATATAATTCATTTGTAGGTGTGTTTGTGAGTGAAATCCTCCTAAATTCTCGGACGGATTTTAACGAAATTTTTTGTGTGTTTTTTGAGTAACTCTCTGGATAGTGTAGATTCACAAATTGACCCGCCAGTTGGCACTGGAGTCAAATTATTGCTAAAAATCTTATTGATGATTCACTTTGGCTAATATTCAAAATATGTATTGGTAACGGTAAAGGCAATACTATTGCAAAAAAGAGCTGCCACGTGGCGCTGGAGTCATTACGAATAATCGCCAAGTTAGAAAAAGTGCCGCGAATGTCACATAAATGTCGCGAATAAATACATCTCTTGCACCATTGAGTATATTGAATTTTTATGTGTTACGATTGGCCCAATGTATGTGATTTTTGCCAGTATTGTTATGCCTTAAAGCTTCATTCGGAGACACAAGGGTTGAGTTGTGCATGGGTAAATCTCAAATCACTACCGATAAATCAACCGCCAAAACCATTGCGCGCCTTTTACTGTAATAAATTCAAGTAAAAAAAAAAGATTTTCACTTAAATTGCTTTCGTGAAACTTACTATTAAGGTATTTCGTCTGAAATAAGTCTATGTATATTGGATTTCTGTAGAACAATTATACGCGTCCTTCTTGAAATTGTCACCAACTATACTATAAAGTTTCTGGGACAGATTAACTATAGAACCGGATCATTGTTGCCGCCAGGGAGTGAAGGGGAAATGTTTTTCAAATTTATTTCGTTATGAGATTAACCGTTATATGAAATGTTACACAATTAGAGAATTTCAAGAACGACCACCAAACCATAATCTTAGCCGATGAGCGTGCCAATGGAAATCGTAAACGTGAATTGTTGGTGAAAATGTTAGACCAAAAAGAATTAATAAAAGAAAATTATTTTGAGCGGGACGAAGTTCGCCGGGTCTGCTACTATTATAATATTTCATTTAAACTAATTAAGTTGAATTTTTAAAAAGGTGGCAACCCTTGTGTAAGACTTCAATATTATTCTAAACTTTAAAACTAAAGGTTTCTTAACAATATTTTGTTTGACAACCATATTTTAATTCTTCAGATGGCTTGCGTATAATTAATTTAAATTTTACTTTTCAAACAGGTGGCAACCCTTTTCAAAATATATTAAACTACAGCTTTTTTAAGTCTCTTAACATCCAGCCCTCATGATTTTATATATCTCCATACCAAGTTCCAGTAATCTACCAAAAATATGTCCTGAGAAATGCAGTATGAAAAATTCCGTTTGTATGGGATGTGCCATGCCCTCTTGCCTAATCGAGATTAAATGTATCCTATATTTTAAGTTGGGCTAAATAAGAGCAGTGTACAAAATTTCATGATGATCGGTTGAATAGTTTAGGCGTGAAAGCGTAGCAAACAAACAAACTCACTTTCGGATTTATAATATTAGTAAGGATATCCGTTCAGGGAAAATACAAAATATACAAAATAATTGAAAATCGTAAACTCTATACGCATTTATTATGAAAAATAACTCGCAGAATCTGAATATGAATGCAAAAATATAAAAAAAATACATTTTAATTTTTTCCAAAAATTGCACTTTTCACGATTATCAATTACATTGTATATGTTTATACATGTAGATTGGCGCTTAGACAATATGTTAATGTTTGGCTGAGCTTCTCCTCCGTTTTATGACGTTCGCCTTCATGTTGTCACACAAAGAGGAGGAACCTAGAGTTTTACGCCGACGGCGCACAGTGGGGCAAAAAAGGTTGCTGTGGACAAATCAATTTTGAGAGCCCAAATATGAACCGATTTCAAGCTCCTTTTTTTAAAATAAGAGATAATTAAATTTCGCGTCAATCTATCCATGGTGATTTTTTAAAAAAGCTCTAGCTTTTTATTAATTATTGTGAAAAATGAAAGAAAAAAATTTTACGTTTGAATGCTTCCAATTGTTTGGAAATTACTTGCAATTAATTTCAAATGCCGGCAATTATTTAAAAAACTATTCATAAATATTTTTCCATAGGAAACATTTAATTAAAAAATATTTTTAATTTGCCATCTATACTGATATATATTTTGAAAGCTGTGTCAAAGGATGATAATAGAAGAAGAATAATTTCGATATATCAAGGGGCGTGGCACCTCCCATACAAACTAAAATTTTTACAGTTATAATAGTTTTTCAGTTGTAATATCAACGCCAAACTCATAGAAAAAATGGGAGTTATTGAAAAAGAGGGCGTGGCACCTCCCATACAAACTGAATTTCTCACATTAGAATGTGTATGTGGTGTGAGAAATTCAGTTGGTATGGGAGGTGCCACGCCCCCTTTTTCAATAATCCCCATTTTTCCATGAGTTTGGCGTTGATATTATATATCTCTGTACTAAATTGCAGCATTCGACGGAGAATACTTCCAGAGATATGTTGTGTGAAAACTTCAGTTTGTATGGGAGGTGCCACGCCCACTTGATTTATCGAAATTGCTTTTGATCTATTATCATCCTTGGATAGGATAGTCTGGAGTCGATGCCCAAAATTTCAAAAATATCGGTACAGCTGTTCACAAGTTTTTCGATTAGAAACGGAAACGGCTTTCAAATTACATATTAGTATAAATAACAAATGAAATACATTTTTTAATAAAATCTATCCTATATAAAAATGATTATGAATAATTTTTTAAATAATTGCAGACATTTGAAATTAATTTCAAGTATTTTCCAAAAAAGTGGAAGCCTTCAAACGTAATTTTTTTTCCTTTCATTTTTGAACATAAATAAATAAAAAGCAGAGCTTTTTTAAAAAATCGCCCCGGATAGATCGACACGAAATTTAATTATCTTTTATTTAAAGAAAAAGAAATTTGAAATCGGTTCATATTTGGGCTCTCAAAATTAATTTGTCCACAGCAACCTTTTTTGCTCCACTGTGCGGCGTTTGTATTTTTACCAGGGACCGTAAATAACAGTTACTTTTTTTCAAGAGTTAAACTTGGCCAGATATTTTTAAGTGGAAAATAAAAGTATTTTTTTAATAATAAACAAACCGCTTATCCAAATTAAACAAGTTTGGTATCAACTGAAACAGGGCTAAAATAGTTTTAAAACTGAAATGTTTAGACGAGGAAAGCCAGCGGAAAGCCAGCTATTGAAAAACATTTCAATAAAAAATGTTTTTTAATTACCATAGGGCAAACCTTGTGTCAGGCATTTCTTTTGCATTAGATTTTAAAATTAATGCATTTTATTGTTGTGAATTTACAAATGCAACGAATATGCAAGCCCAAGAGCATATGCACAAGATTCTGAACAGCCCTATTAACTTTTTTTCAAGCAAAGATTAACAACTACGATTAAACGAAAAGTTGCACCATATAAGCGAGCGAGAACAAATTTAAGTATGTCTTTTTTAACGTTATCTCTACAGCCGCTTTAACCGAATGTATGCACGGTCGACTACTAGCTTGTTATCACGGGCTTAATTTTTTTATTTATAGTTTTATAAAGCGAAACGTAACAGTTTCAGTGCATAGGCTATAGGGGCTGTCCATTACTTTATGCATTGCAAAATTTTCCGACTGGGTACATGCATACATATGGGCATATCCTGGGATACGGACGCGACATTCGTACGACTTTAGAGTTAAATAAATCATACGAGAACTGAAGTCACTTTTAGAAAATTTTGCCGTTTTGTAGCTTTTATACCGTCCTTTGGTTAACAAAAAAACTAAGTGCGCTTGGAACACTGACGTCGAGAAAATCGATGAAAAGGAGGGCATAATGGACGCGACAAAAATATTAGTGATTTCAGAGTACATGTGAAAATAAGCAAAACTCAGCGAATCCTGTAAGGTTTTCCTTTATTAAACAATCATTAAATAAAGTCAAATTATGGACCGTTACAACCAATTCATTTTTGATCAGAAGCAATTCGTTGTTGATTTAATTTTGAATTAAATTCTGGTAAAGGACGCGACTTATCGGACGTGACAGATTTTTCTCCCATACAATATTTTTACTACATAGTAACACATACTAAATTTAATTTTTTTATTTAATTTTTTCAGATCTTTTCTCTTCGTCGTTTCGCGTTTTCATAACCCCTTTTCGCCATCTGAATACGAAATTTAAAGTTATAAAGCCGTTTGAATTCATTTACTTGCATTTTCTTTTTACCTTTTTGGGAAATGCCCATTTGTATTTATGCACATGAATACAATACAATACAATAATCGGAATCTGCACTATTTAACACATAAAACATATATATTTGTAGACATAAGCACATAAGCTCTAATCCAAATCACTTCTGAATACTATTTTAATAAGTTATCGGATGATCTTTGAACATCCGAACATTTATTTCCGATTGTATATAAACTCAGACGTCGATCCACTTTAATTAGTCTCGTTGTGACAGTTGGGTAAGCAGTTACAGTTTTTCAACATGGGTTTTAAGCCTCTTCTTCTTCTTTGCGTCGTCCTTTTTGCGGTAAGAACCTTAATGCAATAAAGTTGTAAATGTACATACATATGTATTTTCAAAAGAAAACTCAAAACCTCCTTTTCAGTCCGCCTCTGCCCGCTCGGTACGCGATGTTTCCACTGGTGAAGAAGCTCCATCGGCTTTGAATTTATTTGAAATCATAAACGAGAACTTTAAAAAAATTGGTGATACAGTTTCGAAATCAATCAACCCTCAACAATTTGAGGAGACAGGGCGTGATTTAGCTAAACAATTAGACCAATGGAGTGCTAATATCAAAAAAGAGGTAAGAACTACTGAATCTGCTTATAAAAGATACATTCAGAAGATGGTAGTTTTTTATTTATGGTAATCAACTTTGTTTTGCAGACAGAGAGCTGGAAAGACAATCCAGCTATTAAAAGTTTCGTCAAGACTGTGGATAATGCCGTGGAAGAAATAAAGAAATCAACTGACGTAAAAGGCATTGTTGATGCAATAAGTGTTGAAAAAGAAAAGTTGGGTCCTAAGCTCAAGGAACTTAAGGAAACTACAGAACCTCAACTTAAAGATCTTTCACAAAAGATTTTGGAACAAACCTCTTCAACCGTTCAGGATATTGCCAAGCTTTTTCAACAAGAAGTAAAGCAATAAATTGTACAACAGACTGCATGAAGTATAGGACAATATAATTTAAAAGTTCTCAGCGAATCGTTGTTAATAAATCTCGCTTTTTTCCTATCAACTTTGTTGTAAAAGTGTATCGGAGAGCAAATTAACAAAATATATACTGAACAAACATTCTTTCCAATGGCCTTTGGAATGATAAAGCTTTCAGTCTGTAGGGTAAACAACTTTGAGGAAAGAAATAAATACATACATACGTTGTTTCTTTCTTTTATATTAGAGTAGTAATGTGCGGAACACAATGTAAAGTCGTGAATTTAGGGTTCAAAAAGTTCAAGTTCAAATAATTATTTATTTTTCTGGTTTTGCTCACAAATTTCATACCTACATACATATATGCATATACATACATATATATCTGCTGGAACAAAGTATTGGCACAGCGAATTTTTCACAATATATGCAAACATTTTTATTCTAATATTTTTCCGCCAATTTTGTATAAAAATTTGGTTCATTTTACAGCAAAAAACATACATAATTCCTAAACTTAGTGAAAAACTCACGAAAATTCAGCAATTTTCATGCAACTTTTTAATCTGATTTTTTCGAATTTTTTTAGTATAAAAATTGGTAGCCCAATCAATTTTATTATAATAAAGTACAAGTTTTAAGTAG
>NW_016166759.1:0-1183 GCF_001687245.7 Rhagoletis zephyria | reverse complement strand
TGTCGGCTGTGGCGTCACGTGAAGACTACTGGTTCTGGTTCTGAAATCGCAGGTTCGAGGCCGCTTGGAGGTGGTTAAGATTTTTAAAGTTAAATAAATGTAAGTAAAAATAATTTATTCAATTTATAAATAAATAACAAATTTGAAAATCTAATTGCGTTGCAAAAAAACATTTAGGAAGAAATATAAAAACAAAGAAATTAAACAAAAATATTTTTTTATTAAATTAAAAAATTACAATAAACAGCATAAACAAAAAAATAAATTTATAAAAAATAAAAATAAAATAAAAAATAGAAAATAAAAAAATTTTACCTGCGCCAGGATTTGAACCTGGGACCTCAGGCTTACCACGCGAGTGCTCTTCTCTGTCGGCCATTGTGACTGCTGGAGCGTCGCGAGCAAAAAGGCACACTTATGCTTTTCACGGGGCATGAATTGGCAGACTATCTCATCAACGGGTATGATGCTACTAGTATTTATACTAGTAGATGCTGATGCATAGCCTGACAATTGACATCATTGTCATGACAGTATTGTCCGGTGTAAATTTGGTCGCTTCTTTTTCATTTGGTAGGTTGGTCGCCAAAGCTAGATTTTGGTCGGATAGTTGAATTAAGTTTTTAAATTCTTAATTATAAAAAAATAAATTTCAGACATCATTTTGAATATAAATATTTGCCAATTGTACCTTTTAAACATTTGCCAATCCGGCCTTTACAAATAAGAAATCCAATTGGTTTGGGCACTGATGGAGCCAATGTTATGGCTGGAGACTTGGGCGGGCTGAAAACATTATTGAGTGCAGAAACCGATTTATTTTTTATTAAGTTCACATGCCACTTACTTCACCCTTTGCTCAAGCTACGCTTCTAAAAAATAGTATATTTTCCCCATAATTAACAATCTTAACAAAGAGTTCCAAGCTGAAAGCTCTCGTTTGCTATAACTACCCTGCAGTGAAACCCCAAAGTAGTCAGGAAAAATACTAGTTAACAACTAGAATTTCCTGACTAAAACCGAACTAGTTCGAAAATGACCAGACTTGTACCAAGTACAAAACGATTTATTCATGCCNTTATTAAGTTCACATGCCACTTACTTCACCCTTTGCTCAAGCTACGCTTCTAAAAAATAGTATATTTTCCCCATAATTAACAATCTTAACAAAGAGTTCCAAGCT
>NW_016166758.1:0-23289 GCF_001687245.7 Rhagoletis zephyria | reverse complement strand
AAAGAACTAGTACTGAACTAGAAATTTGGTTCACTAGTTCGTGTTTTCCATACAGGGTTTGTTAAAAAGACAACCCGTTTGTTATAATAATTTTAATTATTGGAATCACGGACGAATAAAGTCTCAAATCTGCTTAGTTCCCGCTGTTAGCTGTAAGCTGAGCTCGACTTTTTCTAGTTGCAGGCAGTCACAATTAAATCAAATCCGTTTTGTTGTTCCAATCCATGCGCTCAATGTGATTTGATATTTTGACCCGAATGAACTGAAATTTTCAACATATCGTTAATATAATATGGAAATCGCGTATTTCACATTGTCGCTGAAATGTTTGTTTCTATTACATAAAACGATGTGGGGACTTATGATTCGATGAAATCCATTATAATCAATCAAAAATTGAATTTTGGGTTTTTAGTTCGTTGCGGCTTTTTGTATTGCAACGAAGATGTGAGTTACGCCCTTTCCATAGTATACTAACGATACATTGCATGCCAAATCCTACTCCTCAATAGATATTAAATACGCCTTGAATTAATTCTTATCTGATTTGTGAACTTGGCCGTCAACATATTCACATATCATTTTATCCTTATTTCGATGCGTGCTAATTTTGATAATTATCACAAAATTAAATATAAATGTTGTTGTTTTCGAGCTGAAAGACTAATAAAAGGAAACACGGAACTTAATCATAATAAGTTTAATGAGAACAACTAATAATTCAGCTTATCTAAGAAAAAGTAGAAACAAAACTAGCTATGCATCCAGTTTTGTCAACAGACCTTTGACAAATAATATTCGATAATTACATAATTCTTGCCTAATTAAAGGTTACCTCTTAATACGCAAATAGTCGGTTCTCTTTATAGCCAGACGTTGAACATTTCCGCTGGAAAAACCTATTAAAGAATCTTACTCTTTGACTACATTAAATTACAAAAGAAGGGGACGTAAGCGGGCAGTTTAAACGTAGCATCTCCACCGGCAAACAAGTTTGGCTACAATTTGTCATTTTGTTTGCCACATATACGTTTAATCGGTGCACTTGCACAATATTTGCATTCGCAAAAGCTTCGTATTGATTATTTCCAATGCGAAAGCGAATGCGAATGTTAAAATTAATGCGGAAGCTCTGCTGTTGCGAATGCGAATGCGTATATTCGCAACAACCCTGGTCTGTATGTATGCTTGTACGCGCATCACTCGAAAGCTAATGCATGGAATCGAATGAAGTTTCAACCGATGTATACATATTGCTAGAGGTCCAACTTAAAAAATAAAAAATAAAATTGGAGTTGTCACCTGCTTGAAAATTGCAGTTTAAGTAAATAAAAACAATAAAGTAAATTCTGCAATGTGGCTGCAAAAGAAAGAGATTTTCGAAGGCTTACAGCTGAAAATATTTTTGTGAAAGGTTGCCGCCTGTTTGAATATTTTAGTTGAATATTGCACTTACAGCCAATTTTCTGAAATCCATTTAAGAAAAAAAAGATTTTAAGTTTTAGAATATTATATGGAAATTAATAGAAAATAAGAAATCATTTTCCATTTAAATTGTTGGTGAAACGGGCGGTTAAGAGGCTTACGAAAGTGTACTGCCGAAAATATTTTTTGCGGGGGTTGCCACCTGTTTGGAAAAAGTTAATTATTTAAATTGACAAAATAAAAGAAAATACTTTTCAAGCGTCTTGCCGCCTACATATGTATGTATTTGAAAAATGTGCTCATATGAAGAAAGTGCGATATGTACACTCGAGTTATAAGATTAAAAATTAAATTTCTAGGAGAAAGTCGATACTTTACCTACTTTCTAAGTACTTTCGAAAACATATTAGCGAACACCCGCATTCATAAAAAAATAATGAATGCTTCATAAATCGGAAATTTGTTTAAAATTTTACGTAATTGTAAGGCAGTCAGGGTTGCAGGAGTAGCTTTGTGTAAACGGCCTTAAGCAATATTGTAATAGTTCTTAAGTAATGTGTTTAGCACTTAAGTAATGCAACTAGTTTTTAAGCTATGTGTTTCAACCTTAAGTGGAAATTGTATGGAAAGAACTGGAAAGGAAGAAAAAGAACTTTATTTAAAAAGAAGAAGAATAAAATTAATTCGAAAACAGCATCAACAGCGTGTGGACGTATTATTTTTTTTATTTTCGAGCTAAGCCGAATTTATTGGTATTGGAGAGCAACCCAAACCAAAGCGCGGATACCGAAGCTAATAATCAAAGGCGAGTATATTGGGCCAACTTTAATCTAAGAACCGGGCGTTTTCATAATAAAGATTTTTAAATCTATTTTATTTTTTATGAATAAAGCCATATGATTTTTGGGAGGGAGTAAAAACACAAACAAAATTTAAGGCGCAGTGAAACATGGAGGATATTAGCTAGTATATAATATTAAAAGAAATTTCTCCTTTCATGCTTAATTCTCTTTAAGTTTACAAAAAGGAAGAAAAAAGGCTGCTGTTCAGAAACCACACAGACAGTTGTACTAAGGGTCCTTATTTCCTAGCAATGATTCTGCTAATAATCAGCCGATTACTTGAGAGCAGCCAACACGGTTCTTCTGCAAACTTTTAAAACAGTTGCCATCCTTCATTTTCTATCGGTTATATTCTAAGCAGCAGCCAAACAAACTTTGAGACTGACACAAATTGAAAGAGTGGAACCTTAAGATTTTATTTACATTTTTCTTACATAATAATTCATCTGTGTCGGCTTCTTTTTGTTGTTGCAAAAATCTGCCCTTCCTTAGCTCTCTGAACATTTTCATTCAATTCATTCAATCAATTCTAAATCTATAAGCATGTCAAGCGGTCAGCAGGAGTTTGGCCTGAATTAAGCGTCCTACACTTAACTTTTAACTCGGTCACTCAAGCAAACTAAATGCCGCCCTCACGTGTTCAGATCACATCAACGACCACAAAGTCAATATAGAAATTTACATGTAAATATGTAACTCGAACACCGAAGTGTCCATATCAATTACTAGTACCTACCTAATGCATACATATAAGTAACAAAATTTTGGACATACAAAATTCGTATCTATGTATGTATAACTATGTATGCACTCGTACACACATGCGGGCGCTTTTTGATATTAGTATCAGAACTTCAACCGCCTCTGACAGCCCCACTTTGCTTAACCTGGGCGCATTTTGTTTACTCTCCATTAGCACAATTTATGCAAATTTATACGTGCTTTCGCACTTGTTTATCACCAACCACATATGAGTGTATCTGTGTGTCTCCCCATATCTATAGTATTTAAGTATGTACTGCACAATAAGAAAAAATCAAAATTCTAAATTCGTTTGATTACCCTAAGTTAACAGAGAAATTTGCATTTGTTTGCTTTTAACTTACCGATGAAGGTATCGACTTTTCTTACCGACAGATTAAAAGGGAAAGAGTTTACGTGCGAGGGCACATGTGTACGCGTAGGTACATAAGTACCCTGCAGGAAATGGAGTTAGTTTGTAGCTAATCTATCTGGTCGTTGTAACCTATTCCGACTTATTTCCTTGGATCCTAACTAACTACTTTTGAAGAGCGATGACCGCAAGAAAGTGGGAACTGGTTTCCTTAGCACTAGGGTTCGATTTATTTGAGACTAAAGAATTTTGGACATAAAATATCAATAAGAAAAAATCAACGTTATTTTTTAAATTTTTTACATCTTATCTTATTTTATTATATTAAACCCATGCAGTTAAAGTCTCATTGTAGCAAAGACTTTTCTTTAATTGAAACGTACGGTTTATAAAGCTCTACATCATCTGAATACGTTTTGGAAGATTTTGACGCAGAATACGTCTTACGTTTCGATTGGATTATTTTGGGGTCAATTTCGAGCCTTTAAAGTGATCCAGCAGCTTATGATTAGCAGATATAACTTTCATTCAGAGATATATTCTATGGAGCAATAGAAATATTATCGTGTACAGATTTTATATAAATTCAACAAATATTGAGCATTTTAAGACAAAAAATTGTTGAAAAAGTTTGCAATTTTTTTTTTTATTATCAATTATTTATTATTATTTTTATTTCGTTTGGTATATGGGTAGTATTGGTTGACATCTTCTAAGTATGTTTATTTTATTCAAATATATGTGCAACGCTTTTCCATACAAAATAATTTCGTCATCATTTTGCAAACGCGTGCATGTGTAAAAACAGATAGGCTGCTGCCAGAGACAAAAGGAGACTAAAACCAGATTTCGCAGGTGGAAATATATATAAGCCGATCGCAGCATATTTTGGACCTACCTACATATGTATGTACATCCATATACTACATATACACAAAGCTTTTTTGTCATATCATCAGATCTGTACCGTTAGTTCGATTTTAAAAAATAAGGTAGATTTGTTGAAAAGGGTTGCCACCTGATAAATAATTTATTACACATTCTTTGTAAGTTAAATCAATTATTACAGTATGGGTGCGATGGTTTTGAAAAGGCTTTATTTCATCAGTATATGTAAGAGGGTTGCCACCTATTTAATTAGATATTTTAAATATGTATCGCAATGCGGGTGTCACATAAAAAAGGATTAAAAAAGGTTTTAGTTGAAATTATTTTATTTCTAAATCACTTGCGGGAGCGTTGCCACCCGCTTCCAAAGTAAAGTTCAAACTTAAATTAAGGCGATTCGAAAATTGAAATATGTATCCCGATATGAGCCATGAGAGAGTTGCCAGCTCTTTACAAGGTTAAATTCAATGCAATGAGTTACTTACATATGAATATGATTCGAAACTGCTTTGAAGATATTTTATTTCTAAACTACATGTAAGAGGGTTCCACCTTTTCTACATTTTATCTTGAATTGAGGGATTCAGAAGATATAAATATACATCACAATATGGGTATCAGACGTCTTAGTTTGAAAATAATTTGAATAATTTTANCAGGTTTTAGTTGAAATTATTTTAAGCACGGTTGCCACCTGTTTATAAATTTAAATTCAATATATCTAATAGGTTAAAAGAATTACTACGAAATTAATATCAATTAAAATGGCATTGAAGGAACTTTATTTCTAAATCGCTTGCGGGAGCGTTGCCACCCGCTTCCAAAGTAAAGTTCAAACGTAAATTAAGGCGATTCGAAAATTGAAATATGTATCCCGATATGAGCCATGAGAGAGCTGCCAGCTCTTTACAAAGTTAAATTCAATGCAATGAGTTACTTACATATGAATATGAATCGAAACTGCTTTGAAGATATTTTATTTCTAAACTACATGTAAGAGGGTTCCACCTTTTCTAAATTTTATCTTGAATTGAGGGATTCAGAAGATATAAATATACATCACAATATGGGTATCAGACGTCTTAGTTTGAAAATAATTTGAATAATTTTACACATATAACAGAGTTTCCATCCGTTTTAGAATTTAAATGCAACTTGTATTTAGAGAATTGGATAATTTAAATACGTATAATTTGGTCTCACATGAAAAGGGTTTAAGAAGATTGCAGTTGAAAGCATTTTGTGTTGAAAATATTTTAAATATTTAATATTTTGCAATCTTTAAAAAGCTGAACTTATTTAAATTATACAGTAGTTACTGTATGAAAAGTTAATATTATTATATGTATGTATTTTTAGAAAAATCGTTTATAAAAATTAAGAACAGAACCCGGCCAATGTCAATGATGTCAAAAATATTACTTTTAAACATTACCCTTTGTGATCTATCATAGAAGTATGAAGAGATCCAACTTAGAAAATTAGGTGGAAAAGATCAATTTTATAGATGAGCCACGAGTGGCATACTCTGTCAAATGATTTACCGAAGTCATTATATATAACATCCACATTTTTGTTTTCACTAAACGCTTGTGAGTTATAGGATGCTAACTCAAGTAAATTTGTTGAAGTTGAATTGCCTTTGCAACCCCATGTTGACAGTATGAAATTCTAGAAGAGATAGAATGCGTCAACTGATTGGTTATAATTGCTTCAAATGATTTAGGAATTGCAGAAATCTCAGCTATACATCGGTAGCTCTCCACTAAAGATCTGCTACCGCTTTTATGTAACGGGGTTATGAACGATTCCGTCCATACAGTTGGAAAACGCCCTCTTTAAGAGACAAACTAAATAAGATTCTTAACGGCTTATAGAGATAATCATCACAATTTGTACGAAAACAAGTAGGTACCATAACTAAGGGTCTTCTTTAAGGATTTCAAATAAACTAGTACATCATCGGGAGATATTATATATTATATTTAGTTTAAAAGGATAGTCAAAGTATGCTTGGGAGTTAATGGAATAATTGGATTTTAAAAACTGAGCGAACATGTTAGAAATTATTTTATTATCACTAGAAACGGCATTTTGATACCTTATGGTGGACGGATATCCACGTACATTGCGCTTGGAGTTTTTATAGAGAATTAACCAAGGATTACGATGGTCTTCACTATGCAAATCAACTTAAAAAAGTTCAACTCTTAATAGCTAAGTTAACTTTAGGACAATTATAACCATCATTAAGAAATGTTAAGCCCGTTTATTTATCTTCAAAACGACGTTAAGATGAAGTCTCTACGATGAGTAGAACCTGACACATAACGCTTTGAAGAAGTACATGAATGGTCAGAATCGCGAAAAATCGAACTTTGCCAGATCTCAGAAGGAATAAAATTACAGTTTACAAAACTAAAACCTCCCTATTATAATTGCCATTCGTACTGTCAACAGGTGTGTAACTTGTCAATAGAAATCGCTGTATCTTTTAGGCGAATCAGTATTACATAGTTACATCCCGAGTTAATAAAAGGAAGGTAAAAAGATCCACGAATGCACGTATATAACCCAAAATAAAATTTGAATCGAACCCGAGACATGGACAACATTTTTTTTTGACGAAAATTGTCCGACTTGAAAGAAAAGAACTACTAAGCAGCGCATCAAAACTATCTAAATTTCCGTAAATTTTAAATGAAACAATATTTCTATATTTAAAATTAAATTTTCTGGTGTTTAAGTCGACCGTTTTGATTTTGGTTGGGATGTAAAACTTTATATCGTCTTCGGAAGTGTTTCTCGAAAATACAAAGATTGACTTCTTTGGTGGAACCACAACCATTGTCCTTGTATTAGACTCGAGTACCGGCGGAAGGGGTTGAGTACTGTGTTACTAGATGATGGTAGAGTAGGCGGTCGAGGCGTTGAAGACGATGCCACCACTTCAATGGGTGAACAATAATAATCTCATTAGATGGACTATGAAGACACTTACGTTTAGACATAGGGATATCCTTAACAGATTGCCAGGTATCTAATAATTTTAAAGATTTAAACACATTTTCATAATGCTTACATTTTTATGTCAGTACTGCAATTGTCTTCTTATTTTTGTCATTTCAGTCGGCAAATACCATCACACAGCCAGCACGATAAGTAGCGTTTAGAATCGCTTTTAACTTGACAATTATCAAGATCACACTTTATATTGAAAAATTTAATAACACCTATGTTAATAAAAACGCAAATAAAATAAACTATAACAGTTTAGGAGCTGATGTATTTAGCTTTAAAATATAAGTAGCGAACAGTTTGAGTATTACTGTATTATGACATTTAATAAAACCAGCGCAAAAAGCTGTGACAGTAATTATTTACTACAAGTAAACAAAAAGAGTAAAAGAAATGTGCAAAGACAAGAACAATTTCAATTAACTGCAAAGTAATTACAACAACAATAATAGCAACAACTGACTTGGCAAGATTATATGTATTCTAGTGAAATTTAATTAAATTTAATATAAAACAAAATAACTTTCACTTAGCTTCAATTATTTTTACACCAAGATCTGCATGGGTACTTTTTATCAAAATTATAACTCAGAATTAGCACAACCGACAAATGTATTTAATAACAGCTTGATGTTAGCCTTCATATTTTTATATCATAAGATATAAGTCAAGGTTGCCAATTATTACATTACATTACAATTAATTAACATATCGAAATATGGAAACAAAATGAAAGATATTGTTGTGAACTTCAGTCTGAAAATATTTTCGATGAGGATTGCCTTGTTTTTTGTAAAAGAAATTTGTATTTTGTTAATTTTAATTAGCATTTTTATACCTTTCATGACCATGAATTGGTATTATAACTTTGGTCCGCTGTTTGTAAGTACCAGAATAAGAAGAGATAGACCCAATAAAATTTATACTTAAATTATCAGAAAGTCGAGCTTAGTCTATTTAGCCATGTCCGTCTGTCCGTCTGTTCGTCTGTTTGCATGCAATCTAGCCTCTCAGTTTTCGAGATATCCGTATGAAATTTGGTACGTGAGTGTATTTTTATTATGTATTAATCATTTATCGAAACCGGAAGAATCGGACTACTATAACATATAGCTCCCATACAACTGATTGTTCAGATATGAGATTTTTCCTCCACTTATGCAGCTAAGAGCATGAAATTGTGCACTATTGTCAATTATTATGAAAAAAATACTGACAGTGAAAATGGGGAAGATCGAGTCGCTATAACCTATAGCCTCCATACAACTGATTGTTCAGATATGAGATTTTTCCTCCACTTATGCAGCTAAGAGCATGAAATTGTGCACTATTGTCAATTATTATGAAAAAAATACTGACAGTGAAAATGGGGAAGATCGAGTCGCTATAACCTATAGCCTCCATACAACTGATTGTTCAGATATGAGATTTTTTGTTACAACTTCTCCATTTTCACTCATCATCAACAGAAAGTTTACAGTAAAATGAACAAAGATCGGGTCACCACAACCTACTTATTGCCACCATACAACTGATTGTTGAGGTATGGGGTTTTACTGTAAAACTCCTTTATTTGGACAGCTAAAACCGATAAATTTCGTAAGCTATTTTATAAATAATAATACAAAATCTACTGAGAAAATCATCAAAATCTATGCTGTAAGTATAAGCTTTATCTCCCATTCCACTGATTGTTCAAATACTAGTTTTTGCGATATATCCCCTTTATGTAGGAAGCTAAACCCATTAAATTGTGTTACCGGTTCACGTACCGGTCACACAGCAGTGAAAATTAC
Source organism: Rhagoletis zephyria (assembly GCF_001687245.7). Classification (NCBI taxonomy): domain Eukaryota; kingdom Metazoa; phylum Arthropoda; class Insecta; order Diptera; family Tephritidae; genus Rhagoletis; species Rhagoletis zephyria. The sequence goes on along the minus strand of NW_016166758.1, from coordinate 14,206 downwards.
TTAGATTGGTGCTATATAAGTTATATCTTCCCTAACTCTGGTTGTTTAGATATGATTTTTTATATATGTAACTCCTATGTATGCTGTAAATATATACATTTTTTTAAAGGCAGTAAGCTATTAAAGTAAAATTTTCAGATGTTCATTAAAGGTATGAAGCCTTCGTCAGACATAACATCCAAACGATTGTATAAAATTTCGTTTGTCCTGAATTCGAAATAGCATCTGTGAAGTGTAAAGTGAAATGTGTATTCAAAGTAATTTTTTTGTCAATATATTTAAACAGTACTTGGCTAAAGAAAAAACTCCTGACAACGGCTGCATTCCTCCTGCATGACTTTAAAACTCAACTTAGGTTAGTTTTATCATAACTAATTAAAAGGGAGGTGTTCATCGTAATTCCGCAAAATAGCGAACTTCAAAGCTGGTAATTTTTTTCAATTGATAATTTTTTACTGCAGGGTATGCGCATACATATGTGTGTGTTGGAATGGGAGAGGAGTTTGTTTTTGTTATTTGTTTATTTGATGCGTCTAATTCAAGTTTATTCTTGGTTTTCCTTTTTGAAATCAGCGGTAGTACTTGATTTCATGCAAATTGAGCGACAGCAAAACTTTGCGGTGCAGAACAAAAACATTCCCACACATATGTATGTATGTAAATGTGCTTAAAATTCAAATGTATAACGGTTGGTAAGTTTTTATATTAATGCTGTTTATATTTTGCTCCGCTTTCATATGACTTTGACTAAGTAAGTAGGGGCAAACTTTTCTTTCCTGCTCATTGATTGGAAATTGTAGGCACTTTCATTTTAATTTCTTTGATTGGTTTAAATGGGATCTTGATTGCCACGATTAGATACTGATGTATAGTCAACATTTTCTAGAGGCAATTCATTAATGAATTGAAATTGTTGCACCGTGTAACAGTACTCGTACACATGGCGCAATAAGCAGGGGACGTAACAAAATAGCTTTTCTCTGTATTATAAAAAATTGTTGAAGGTAAAATTTCAAATAAAGCATGACACGTCTTTCCTCACGCGCAATAATTCCACCATGACTCGTACTTATGATTTCTTAAAATATTTCGCAAAGACGTATGCATATGCGGTAACGATTTAAATATATGTAGGTACGAGCGAGATTTATGGGAGTTTTTCAATATTTTATTGGAACAGCAATTTAAAAAATTTTTCCCGATTATTCGGGGCTTTTCATGACTAGATGGAAATGTGGAAGGTGCTTTTTTGCAATTAAGAGATACCTACTGTTTCGATTAGAAATTTATAGCTTGCCTTCATTACAAATATACACATTTGATATGGCCTTTTTTGCCTTTTTATGGTGTTTGCCATTTGGTTTTTACCTAAGCGATTATAACCTATGCAAAATTAAAAAAAAATCTTAATAAGAAATATAATAGCCCAAATTTTAAAAATACGCGGTCTACTACCAAACTAATACAACCGTGCGTCAAAAACGAAAAAAATTCCAAAACAATCACAAAACTATGAGCCAAATATAGTAAAACTGCTTTGTTAGTTTTTATCTCTGACGACAGGATTAAAGGACCTTGAAATTTTAAAGATATGATTAATTCAAAACATTATTTAAAAAATTCGGTGCAATCTAGAATAAAAATGTGGGCACCATATAAAATAGAATTTTCTGTAAAGTAAAAAAAAGCTTTAAATTTTTTAGTTCACAAGGACAAATAGGTATTTAAAAACCTATATCATTAGAAATCATTGAGCTGAGCACACCGAGACTTTTTACTGTTTTTACTTAAAACAACAATCACAAGAGCTATCAAGGGACACAATTTTTAAAGCAAAAAATCTCGAAAACCAATTCTTGGAACCGGAAGTCGGTAATAAGACGAAAAGGTAGAGGATCCCCGTCGAGAACTTTAAATTTTTTTGTTGTCCAATAGAGACATTTTCGCATATTTTAGAAGTCCAGTACGAGTTAAAGTTCAAATATCATTTACAAGTTGAAAAAGTCCCTTCCGAAAAAAGTGTATGTATGTATTTTTATCCACATAATCTGCATCTGCAGCTCCGCCTAGGGCAGACCCCAAAACAACGCAACCTCAGCCCAAAGGTGGGGGTGGCACCTGCATTAAGGTTAAATCGGTAGGCTGCTATAGAAAAGCCCGGCAGCTAGTTCAGCTCAGCGGATCCGGATTAATATGTCCGTCCCAAGAAAAAGCAACTGGTTGTCTTCTGTTACGCGAACGCCCACAACACTAAAAATAGATGTGAGTCATTACTAGATTTCATTCTAGAAAACAAACTTAGTATTATAAATGTAGGCAACCTTAGTAACAAAAAGCAGAGATGAAGATTTGGATATATATATAACCCTGACTTCTGACCTATTTGCCAAAAACGTAAAGGGACGGAAAGTCTTGAATGAGAAGTCCTACTCTGACTATCGTTATTTGAATATGACATAGTTCTTAGTCAGTAACTTGGTGAGTTTACAATAACAAACTAAGGGATTCACTGCCTTACCCAGGTACCCACAAAAGCGTCTGGACCTGGATGTATAATGCAGAGGCAAAACAAAAAACCTTCGTGGACAAAGCAATAATCCCCGTTACGTGAATCTAACAGGACACGGTTTGAAGACTGGTTAGCCTACAAGGCTGACTCGAAAAGATACAAAAGTAGTTAAAACTGCAAAACGTAAATCCGGGCAAAACTATTTGCAAGGGAATAATAGACCCAACGGAAGCGGCCAGACTAAGAAGAATCACACTCTATAAGTCACTCATCATGCCTGTACTGAGGTATGGCGCGGAGGTACAGACAATGAAAACATCTGATGAAGCGGCTCTTGGAGTTTTCGATAGAAAGCTTCTGGGCAAGATTTATGGGCCTTTGCGCGGTGGGGATGGCTAATATCGCAGACGATTTAATGATGAGCTGTATGAGATTCATAACGATGTAGACGTAGTGCAGCCAACTAAAATTCAGCGACTCCGCTGGCTATGGACGGAAACGCTCCTGCTCCAAAAGTATTCAACGCGGGCCGCGATTCTTGTAACAGAGGAAGAGGAAGGCCTCCTCTGCGTTAGAAGGACCCGTTGGTGAAGGACTTGGCTTCACTTGGCAGAAGGGAAATGACTGGCCTGCTGTTTTGGACTCGGCCAAAATCTCTTAGGCGTTTACAGCGCCAACAAATAAGAAGTAGAAGCATCGCATTCATTATAAGAAGCTGTCTTTATACGGGATTTATTCCGCTAAGCTGGAGTGAGACAAAAGTCTGATTCATGCCCAAGGCAGACTAATTAGTCTCACGTCTTTCCACCTCAGGATAGGGGATGAATAATTACGGGACGTGATACTAACAAGGCGGCTCTCCCCAGCGCAGCATGCCCAAATGAAAGGAAAATCTATGGAATCCGCTTTAAACTCATTTATCGAGTTTATTTAAAAGAGCTTATCAGATAGGATAATGCTTTAGTTGCTTTTTTAGACATATAAGACAACAACATTATTCAGGCGGCATTACGTTTGCTTAAGAAGATTTTGGTGTGGACCCTATCGTGGTTGCTCTGATTGAGACTTTACTCGCTTATGCTGACGACCTGGCAAATGCCGTTAAAGGCAAATTCCCAAATACCTTAATGATCATTCTGCGCTCTAATATAGCCACGCTTAGAACCTGAACAAAGAGTAGGGAACTCGGAACAAACCCCGATAAAACTGCAGTAATGCTCTTCACAAGGAATCATCGGCTTTCTATAGTCTCCCAGATAAATTTCAAAGGTTTGGAGATTCCATCGAAGAAGAATTTTAAATATGTAGGATTAATGTTATACAGAACAGCTGACGTGGAAGCCGAATATAGAGGAAAGATTTAAGAAGACCAACGTTGCATTCCATGGAGATTAACGCCCTGTATTACATATTTTCTTTGCATTTCTGTATTAGTTCTGTATTGTGACCATCAGCTCAAAATAAAAGTTACCTAAAACTCCTTAGCTAACAGAGAGCAAGAAGTGCTTACGAATTTTCCTGCAGTAAATCTGGTAGGAACACACGTGGCCGCCGCTTNCAGTTCTGTATTAGTTCTGTATTGTGACCATCAGCTCAAAATAAAAGTTACCTAAAACTCCTTAGCTAACAGAGAGCAAGAAGTGCCTACGAATTTTCCTGCAGTAAATCTGGTAGGAACACACGTGGCCGCCGCTTCGGCGCTTAGACTAAAAAGTATTCCGCTGTAGAAAGATCGACAGTTAGGCCACGCTTCTATACTTCATGGGTAGTTACAACCAAGAAATCGACTAATCCGCCCTGAAACCCACCACGTAAAGAAGACAAAGGGCAAGAAAATGGAGAAGGGTGAAAATAAATTTTTATGCGGATAAATCCAAGCTAGACAATAGGGTTGGGTACGGAGTTTTTTCTAAATAATTAATACTGGAATTATCCGTCCGAATTCCGGACCACTGAAGCTTTTAAGAGGCAGAAGTTCTACATAGCTTTAAAAGAGGTAGCTGTGTGCCTAATACACATGTCGCAACGAAGACCAAGATTAATATCTTCTCCGATAGCTAGGCGGCCATCAAATCAATGAACGCGGTAGTGTTAACATCAGAAGCTGCACCGGAGTAACTGGCAGCTCTAAATGATATAAACACCGTCTTCAAGGTCAGTATCATGTTGGTTCCGGAACATGGCGATATTGAAGGAAATCGCAGTGCCGATGAGTTAGCCAGGAAAGGTTCCCATCTTCCACTGTGCCAAAAACCGAGGTAAGGTAACCATGGCAACCTGCAAGTTAAAGGTTTAGTCATGGGTATACAAGTGCACTTGTACAATAATTAGGCTACAATGACCGCAAATTGATATAAAAAACGGACCCGTCATTGACTATTTGGTAGCCATGCTTCGAGTCTAGGAATACTCTTCCAGAGCGGGCTTTCTAGGTGGGCTCAATTTTAACTCTCTTACGGAGCTATCCGGTGCAGGAGTAAATCCAATCCTACGCTTCATAAGAACATCAAAATGGTTTGATCACAATGGACCTGTAAAGTCCAAATGAGTTCGCCATTGGATATCTTACGTGAAATCTTATGATGCTTCCATAAACGAAAAGTGGAAGGAAAAATTTCGAATACCGGTAACAAGGGAAACTGTACAGCAAATCAAAGCAGCAAATGTGGTGCAGGCAAGTGACTAAACTGATAGCTTTAGCAAATAGAATGCCATTGAAACTGCAACGTGTGTTATGTGTTGCTGCCCCACCTCTAGTTGCACATTTGCCAAGTGAAAAGCGCAAATGTCAACAACACTTTTCGTCACGTGCGCGTCGTTACGGCACGGCATGGCACGACACGAGACGGCAACATGCCAAGGACTCAATGGCGACAGCTCAAGAAAGAGATTTCATAAAAAAATATATATATAAAAAAATAGATAAGGGAAGGAAAAAAATTAGCGTAAACTGCTATCATAGCAGCAACCAGGCAGGCAAGCAGGCAACAGACAACAGCAATGAAGGATACGACGCATATCCTCGCCGGCGACCGCAGCAGCGGGATCATCAGAGCTAGAAATAGCAGTTAGTCGCGAGTCGTAACAGCCCTCCGGCGATGAAATTGCTGCTGTGAATGATAAGACAGCGCGTATCAAAGATCAACGTCGCCCCTGCTAGAGATTGTGGTAAACGGGTGGCGGATGAAAGAATAACCAACTGCAACAAAACCGACAGTTGCAATGACTGTGGCAATACCAGTGTCTGTTAAGAGCTGCTGCATTTGAGTATTTGAGCTTGAACTCCGGAAATTTCTATCAAAATATTTGATTAAGAAAATGCAACGAACACAAATTGCTACAAAAGGACATTTCGGTGACGAGCTGTCAAAGGAGTGAGTAGCGAAAACAATTGGCGTCGAAAATGTTGCTGGAGTGTTGCTTGAATTTATATTATGTACTTATGTATGTATAGGTACATATGTATGTACGTTCGCTTGCTCTCGTCACGAAGTCATGCTTCTAAGGGAGTTTGTTTTTGCAATGCTGCCGCCACAGCATCTGCACACAAAGAAATGTTAGCAACTAGTTATTGTAAGGATATAACGTTATGCATATGGCTGTGCGTTTGCGTGCACTTCTCGGCATGCTGTGTCTGTTTTGTTTGGCAAACAATTGTCGCCGGTTGAAATTGATAGATGAATTTGGAAATTGCAATATTTTGACAATTGACTTCCATAATATCGAAATCGTGCTTGAAGTACAGATGCCCGCATGGCGTTGAGCCGGCAGTGCCGCAGGACGTGTCTGAAATCGTTTTATCTGTGTAAACATTTTGTGAGATAGAATTGATTTGAGGACATTTTCCAGAATATTATAAGGTTACTAGGATTATTAATTTTATTGCGGTGGGAATCAGGCGATATTAAAATAAGGTATGTTCTTAAAGTTAGTATTCCAGGGTTAACTTATTATGACTACCCGGGCGGACCTTTAAATCCGTCACAGAAGGAGTTCCTCCGATAAAAACACCTACAAAGAACTTAAGACGATATATCTATCAAGTTCTTTTCCACCTAGTATTTCTAACACAGAAGAGGCCTACATTTTTCTCGCGCTGACACCAGCGAGATCCGCGTTCAATATTTTGAAAGCTCAAACAGTCAACGACGTAACGTAGACGTAGGTTGACGCAGACACGATCTACCTTATGGGATTCGCGTGTTAACGAAAACTCACCACCGCATGGCGGTGACATTGCCGTTGCTTCTCTCTCGCTCTATCAACAGTAAATATGATATGCTGCTACGTACGTCAACCTACGTTTGCGCTACGTCGTTGACTAACTGCGCTTTGAGGGTTGCAGTCTTTGTTTCCATTCGTGCAGCAAATATTTTGAACAATTTCTCTTTTTTTATTTTCAGTTTTATATGATTTTAGGATGCTTGAAAACGTCACAAAAATAATCATGGCCGACGAACTGAGAGAAAGATCTTACGTTGTAATTTTTTTATCATGGAAGTAAGCTTTTATACCCGAGAACAAATGTGCACAAGCGTATTATAACTTTGTTCAAATAACGGTTCTTTGTAACAGCTAAAACGAATCGATATAGATATAGACAAATGTAAACATATATGATTAGAATAGAAAAAAGAAGTCGATTGAGCCATGTCTGTTTGTCCGTCTGCTGTGCGAGCGGGCGAAAATCTAAAATTTTGTTGTCCCAACTATAGACGTGCCTGGTATTGTTGGAAAGGTAACTAGTTTATCCATTACCAAGGCCCCGGTTCCAATTTCTGTATAAAATGAACTAATGATACATAGCAAAACGGCCTTCGAATTTGACGCATTTTAAACCAAATATTTTAGTCAGAGCCACATCAGACTTATAAAGTGGTAAGTTTAATTTTTAATTCTTTGGTTTAAAATTGTTTAAGATAACAGCAAAAATTTATTTGTTAACAAATTTTGTATTTTAGACTCGATATGTTTGAAATGCAAATTTATTTAGTTGAAAACAAAAATATTGCTAAAGTTTAAAGAAGTAAATCTAAAAGCCTGAAAAATCATGTTTTTCCATTCCATGAATAAAAAAAATCAAAAAGGCCATACTTTTGTCTGTTGAAAAAAAAGCTACTATTTTCACTTTGCAAAATAATTTGCTTTTAGTAAGGGTGTGCAAAACCTTATTCCCATAAAAAAATTTGAAGTGAAACTACCTTGTTTTTCTTCATGGTAAATACTAATCAAACAACTAAAATTTACTACTATGAATAGTTACATCATCACTTTATATTACTGAAATGTGAAAAAAGGAAAGGAAAATATAAAAAAGTGTACTAAAGAAGTATTTACGATACATTTTTTGCTGAACTGCAAATTTTAACTGATTGCGAAAACAAAACATAAATTGATTGCCTTTATACCATTATGTTAACTGCGTTTATCAATATATATTTTTTTATTTCATGCTAAATATGGCATACTGTTTCATTCTTAACTTACTTAATGGTAAATTTTGTATATACGAAAACTCAGATATTTCAATAACTGAGGGCGCTCATTTACTCCAAGTTAATGGGCCTTATGCATAAAAAGTGAGCTTAAGCTGCGACTAAATTTTCAGTACAAATTCTTGGGCTCACCCCTTCAGTGCAAAAACTGAGTCTGAGCTTAAGCTCGCTTTTTATGTATAAAGCCCATTATTTACAACAATCTCTTGACAATAAATAAGACTGCTACAGGTAGTTTAGAGAAAGTTGAAACGTCAATATTTGGTACCTGCACCGGGTATATAAAATTCGGTTTCTGTTACTTGTTTAATCTAAGTTTTAAGTCAAAATTATGTTTTTTTTTGCGACGATATTAAAATACTTGTATATAAACAACCCACGCATAAGCATATCACAGAAAATGAAATTGTTTTTGCTGTTAATGGCGTTATGTTATGTTTGAGAAACTGTTAGGTTTTTTCTTTATAAAAGTTTTATCTTTGCCAGCAAAGCATTATGAAACGGGCCAAGTGCCGCAGTTGTTTGACACCTTTCACTCACATATATACCTTTTAATAAGATGTTCTGGTTTGCCAACAAGTAGCCTAGCGAAGGAAGCTGTACGGTCAGAAGAATACTGGGTAAATATCTGGATGTGTCTATCACATAAGTAGTGTAGGTATGGCCCCTTTTACAGAGTTTTCAGCTCCTTTAATAAATTGCTTTTGAATAACTTGGTTGAGAAAAAGTTCAAGGCGTTGGCAGAAAGCGCCGTGAATACTTAATCGCATGACCTTTACCCGCACCTTCTTACTGTTTCCAAAATGTATTAATGCTGAATATTATAAAATAAATAAATATACTACTGCTGCTACTACTTCTAATACTACTACATATTACTTTAAACATTTTATCGTGCTACATAGTTATTGACATTAGACAAAAGTGGGTCAATGACCACCGTATTTGCATGGCGAATGATGTCCACCAGCGTTTTTATGCTAATTAAAAAAAAAAACGTAAAATAAACAAATAGTAACAACATTGCATTTTTGCATGCAAAGTAGGCTGTAAAACAGACTAATAAAAGCAAACGCAAGTTTGCGCGATCCTGCACAATTAAATAAAGCAGCTATTTACATCATATTGCGCATTCTTGTTACTGGTGTTTTTGACATATATACATACTCATTAACTAGTATGTATGCTGAGGCTAGTATGCAGAGGGCAAGTCAGGGTTAAATGCATTAATGTACTTATCTAGAAGCCTCTGTTGACACACGACAAGCGCTCAAAGCGACTAACCCGCTGCGTGCCAGCAAATAAGTTGGGAAGTGAGATATTTATGTAGGCGAAGAGGACAATGATCCGTTTTTTTCCCTTATGCATGTTTATACCTTTCATGAGCATGAAATGGTATTATAACTTTGGTCCGATGTTTGTAAGTACCAGAATAAGAAGAGATAGACCCATTAAAATGTATACTTAAATGATCAGAACGGCGAGCTGAGTCGATTTAGCCATGTCCGTCTGTCCGTCTGTCTGTCTGTTTGTATACAATCTAGTCTCTGAGTTCTCGAGATATACGGATACAATTTGGTTGGTAGGTGTATCTTTATAATGTGTTAATCATTTGTTGGAACCGGAAGAATCGGACCACTATAACATATAGCTTCCATACAACTGATAGTTCAGATATGAGATTTTTCGTTATAACTTCTTCATTTATGCAGTTAGGAACATGAGATTTTGCAATAATACCACCTATTACCAACAGCAAACTTAGAGTGAAAATTACAAAGATCGGGTCACTATAACCTGTCTATTGTCCCCATACAACTCATTGTTCAGATATTGGGTTTTACTGTAAAACTTCTTTATTTGGACAACTAAAACAGATATATTTCGTAAGCAATTTTATAAATAATAATACAAAGTCTACTGAGAAAATCATCAAAAGCTATGCTGTATAAGCTTCATCTCCTATACCACTGATTGTTCAGATATCAGTTTTTGCGATATATCTCCTTTATGTAGGAAGCTAAACCCATTAAATTGTGTTACCGGTTTACGCACCGATCACACAGCAGTGAAAATCACTTAGATTGGTGCTATATAAGGTATATCTTCCATACTTCCGATTGTTACGATATGATTTTTATATATCTATCTCCTCTATCTATGCCTGCTGTGAATATATAAATTGTTTCAAATGCAGTAATCTGTTTAAGTAAAATTTTTAGATACTCATGAAAGGTATGAAGCCTTCGGCATAGCCGGAGACAGCGCTGCTCTTACTTGTTATACCTAATAAACCGACCACAAATTGTTTTAGTTGTTTCCAATGTCGAGTTTATTAAAAATGCAGATAACGTCAGTACAATAAAAACCAATTAACTGCGTATAAGAATTCATTTTACTGTACGGGCTTATACAAAACATAACATAATAGGTCCATTCAATATCAAAAAATTGTTACGACTTGCTAGTAGTACTTGCAAGTTTTTACAGGAAGTGCATTCAATAACCCAAAAAATTTGCAAGAGAGAGCGGATTCGAGAGTTTAATAACCCGAGAGGGCTGCAATTTTTTCAAGTAACATTTTTACTAACAGTGTTTAAGATCTGATGAAACATAGTTAGTGAAATGCAAATATGGATGAACAATTTAAATCTAATTATTTTTATGACGATGGGAAATAGTCGCAATCAAAACGAAAATTGCGCGCCAAAACTTAACCTTCAGCAAGTGTCAAAATGGCGTAAGTTGAGAGTTTTTACAAGTTTTGTGTTCAATAACTTTATCTGATAATCTTCTCTTCGTCTCAATTTTACTCTCTATTTTTCCTTTACGCTCTCGTTGCAAGTACTTACTGGAAAAGTTATTGAATGGAGCTATTATTATTATTAATATTACGTCAGGATTAAGGAGATCTATTGTGCTTAACCCAGCCCACAAAACCTACAGTCTGTCTCTAGAGAAAGCCCCTTGTATACAAATGGTACCTTAACTTGCAGTGTCCTGTCAGGAAGCCAGTAAGAGTTCTAAGACTCTCCCGGCTAAGCTCAAGGAGCATGTCGAAGTTCCACCTGAAGAGACTTATGAATCTCTTTGAATGGTTGCTAAAATGTTTAAAGATATACATTTTCAATTTTTCGTTCATAACTATTATTGTCGCGTAAGCTACCAACATCCAATCTAGCCTACCAGCCTACCTAATGAAAAAACCCCACCAGTTTTGGTCGGGAAAGCCTATGTGTAGCAACATTGGTAATCATTAAAAATATACTGCTTACTGCTATTTTTTAGTAACCAACAAATTGAAATTGAAAATTGAAATTTACTGGCTACTACTATCTTTAATGCACATTATATATACTGCAGTAGTGCCCATATATGGTTTGGTGAATATAAATATTGATTGTTGGGCGTGTTTTGCATTTTTTTGTTTTTGTTGCACGACATTGTAGATCCATTAAAGATACAATAGCCACCAATAACACTGTAGGAACGCACAAAAACTACCGAAACGCGTGAACTTAATTTTGGGTCGTAGATTACGAATCTTTGTTCCGATTTTATAGATCAAGTAATTATCCAAAGATATTTTAATTTTAAGTTTGAATTTTGTTTGAAAAAAATGTAAAATTAAACATGGAACATGTCACTCATACGCCTTGTATGTGCAAATAAGTACAGGTATGGTCGTGTCCATGGCGTATGAGTAATATTTTTTCTGCTCAATTTTCATTGAAAACTTTTTTATTTGCTTTATTTTTTTTTGTAAAAGAACAGGCTTTAATACAAATGAAAAAAAAAAAATTTTAAAAAAATCTGTTACTAAATTTTTTTTAATTGGATTTTTTTTCATGAAATTGAAAATATCGTGGGAAAATGAGCTATTCCTTATCTGTTTTCTAACTAATATAAAACATAGATTTTGAATATGTGCGACAGCAACATGTTGCGAAGAAATGCATATTAAGCTTAGCTCTCTCATCTGGTTTATCGTCAGTAAGTTAATAATAATTTTCCTTTGCCCTTTTAACACTCTCTCTCGCACATTTTTCGTCCTACACGCACAGCATCCGAGAGCCAGCACACTCGTCTGCTTACTAAACACAGCCAGTGCTGAGAAATTGTCGCCGAGCTAACAAAACCCGATTGAAAACAAAACCAGCTGTGTGTACTAACTGAAATAACCACGCGTTGCATCTCCTGAGAACCAACCAGCCAGCCCTAGCACATTGTATACACAAACACTTGTACCAGAAAGCATACCTACACTTGCATGCATGTGCATACAAATATACAACGACGAGACACTACTCAAATATTCACCGGCCACTCGGCAAACGACTGTTGCTGCCACAAAAAGCAAAGCATTGCCAGCATTTAGGCGCTCAAGCGGACTACCAGCGAGTTCAGCTATGTGTAAAAGATGCTGTGTGTTATCAGTGAACGTGCAACTGTCAACGGCGTTAGACGTCAGCTACGGAAGCTGAAATTGTGCTAATAAAAAAATTTTAAATAAGACAGAAAATAAAATTGTGATGAATCAGAGATGCTCATTGATTTTCAAAGTTCAATTTGTGAATTGAAGAAAAGAAAATAAAAATACAGCAAAAAGCAAAACTGAAATACAACATCAGAGGTGCGTGCAGAAGTTTTCGAAGTATGCAATTCTAAGAAAAATAAGTCTTCTATACAAACAAGGCAGCTGTGTGTGAAAATTGTGTGGCAAGAATGTAAATACATCTTTTAAAAACGAAAATAAGAAAGCGTTAAGCAGAAATGTGTTAAGAGTGTCGTGCCACAGTGAATAAAATTCTGCCTAGCTTCAGGAAATGTATGCTTCCAATAACGAGTATGTATGTATTTAAACAAAAAGAGATAAATGCTTACTAAAGAGCATCAAAAGAATGCAGAAAAACAGCTGTGTGCAGGCGACGTAAACGCTTTACTACATAAACGATTTTCGTCGCTTTTGTTTGTGCACCGTTTTTTTTTATTTCCTTGCCTTTTCACCAATGTTTAAATGCTCTCTACACATACAATATTTTCATGCAACTTCACATTGAAGCAGCTTTGTGTAAGCAGCTGACAGCGGTTTAATGAAAAATTCAGTGTGCCTGTAGTAGCGCAAGCTCAAGCGAAGCCGCCTGTTATGGTCTCTATGGGAAACTTTTGTATGTTACTCATACGCCCCGTCGCGCTAACTAAAAAGTTATTATGCCCGTTTGCTGTGGCATCATGCAAATATTAAATAACAACGATGACTACTGGTTTGCAAGTATCTGAATATTTATTTTGCCAAGAGGAAATGCAACATAAAACGAAAGGCATTTGGGTGACGTTGGTGGGGAATTTGAAATTAAAATGAGTTGGGAAAAATTTAAAAAAAATACAAAGCAACATAAGGGTGCATACCTATGTATATATTTCGCATTTCGTCTCTTTTTTCTCTGCTACGTTTGGTTGAAGTGTCCAAGTTGATTTGACACTTGACAAGTAAAAAACTTTGCGTTTGTGTTTGCCTTTTTATTAGAAATAACTGTGTCAATCTTAATTAATGCGGGAATATACAACTAAAAATTGTGATCACCAAAAAATGTACTCCCATACTCTCTATGAGTTATTACAAATCATAAAAATATACGTTTTGATTAATAAATAAAATGAATATAATTCGCAGTAAGTAAGTAAGTAAGACACCGCACCACTTCTGAAAGAAATTATTATTCCAAAAAGTTATGAATTCAAGAAACCTGGATTTAAAATCCTAACCTGCTCTTCTATAGAATAAAATTTATTATGAAAAGCATGTGTTTCTAGCATCCTAGAAGACATAATTTTCTCCAGAGCGCAATGAACAATTTAACCAAAGCTTAAGCAAATAATTTTAAAAGTTATCTTCTGCTTATATCTTTAGTTTCAGAAAATTTGACTGCCAGGTGGTACTGTCGAAGAGTTGTTTGGCAGAAGTTATCCCTGTGCTTACAAAAAGGACGTTTAGGGTAATTTTCTATAAGTACGCATATTGGCATAAGCCCGCAATGTTGGCTATCTCACACAAATTACATCCAACGATTGCAAATTGAATGATATTTGTGGCCAACATGAACATAAAAATGTATGTTTTTCTGTTAGTCGTAACTTTTTTAATTTATAAAAGAATTTTCGGAGAATTGTTTATTTTCACAGATGATTTTTTTATGCGAAA
>NW_016166757.1:3322-23290 GCF_001687245.7 Rhagoletis zephyria | reverse complement strand
GACATCAACCAGCCGGGCAGAGGCACCTTCCCCATTAAGGGTCCGGACATTCCAGGTGCGTGCCCTCAAATCGTAATCCTTTAAACATTTGCCGTGGTCGTCATCATAAGGGGGGGTCTCATCCGAGGCTTTGCCTTGCTTCTTCACTGGAAGTGGTTTTTACGTGGCGGGTCCCAAGCCCAGCGCACAACCCATTGCTGGGACGGGGGTGGTTTCGCAACCACGCTGAACGCTTAGTTCTTCGAAATTGTCGAACTGGTAGGCCATCACTTTAGCACATACCGGTTAATGAACTGGTATTTTTACTGATTGGTTTGGCTTTTTACTGCAGGGTTTAATCGAACACACATGTGTACTTGTATACATACTCACATGCGCTTTAAGGCTTCAAAGCCGAAATTCTAAAGACTGTAAATGGCGGAGTTTATCATTCGAATTGAACAAATATTGAATTTAATTTAACAACTTCGATGATTGCTTTTACTTCCCCGCCAAAAATGCGAGTAGTGCAGGATGAATTTAACGCCAATTTTAGTTTTCATGTTTATATAAAATTGTCGCTAGTTGTGATTTGAATCGTGGAGCCGAGATTTGCTAAGCGAATACAATAAAAAATTGCGATTTGCAAGTATTTCGAAGTATTGGCGTGCAATAATAAAAATTTGTACGATATAAGTTGTATTTGACATCAAAAATTGCTATAAATAAATTTCACGAAAATCGTTTTTTTGCTTACATTTTAGGCCGCTATATTTGGCAGCCATTTTATTTTATTTTTTTGTGAAATTTCAATATTCAATTCGGAATTAGCTAAACAAAACATGCCATTTCAGTTTTTGAAATTTGGATACCAACTTCTCAATTTGAAATTATGTACGTCACTTAAGTGCGTGCATGATATTAAATCATAAAATGTACCCGCCGAGAACTATTTAATTATTCTTCGATTAACAAAAGCCCAATGATACCCCGTGAAGATTACTCTGGGCCCACTCTCTTCATATATTAGTGGCGCAAATTTGTGCTGGGTTAGTCTACGAAAATAATCTTACAAGTATGACTGTAATAACAAAGTTTTGAATGAAATTTTAATGAACAGAAAAATACATAAGTACATGCATACGTATGTATGTAAACATTCCGCTGTCTCTGTCGGCTGAACACATTTCTAAATATTTTATTTTAATGTATTAGATATTAGGTTTTGGTGTCTATTCAATCGGGAAATACAGATTAACTAAATGAAGTTGTGAATCTCCATATAGACGTAGAGAAAATATTATAACTCACTAATAATAAACTAAATTGTTTGTAATATTGATAAATATTGATTACAAATGTATGATTGTAGTGGCTGTCTTCATCCAGATTCTGATGGAGAGACAGGGGACAGGAGGGCCCGCTGTTATGTTGACAGTATAACCAATTAGTTTTATTTATAAGCGTCAAATTTCGCAGATTTTTGATAAAATTAAATCTGAATATTAGTCGAAAAAGTGCCCTCAAACACAACATTGACCGAGTACCGTCTATAAATATTCGGATGTTCATAGAAATTATATTTTATCTTCATCGATTTCTAAGGGTAAGCAAAAAGTTTTTATCTGAATTCAAATTTACATGAAATATATTTTTTATAATACCCTTGGTATTTTATTTAATGATATTAACCTTTAATATAGTGGAAATAATGCGTACACAGATCTTTCTTTTCCAATTGTATTTGTACGTGTAGGTGTTTAACTAAAACATACTAACTTCATATTGTAACACCTTGCAGGCTATAGTTGCATACCTAATTCCTGCGAACGTGTGCATAAATAAGAGATACCTATTTAAATAAGCAAACGAATACTCGATATCAACATATGTGTATATATATCTATGTATATTTCAACATTTAAAGTCTTTCTAAGGATAAATGCCTACATATACTGTGCGCCAGCAAAACAGGACTATTGAAATGATGAGTACTTTTTTATACCCTAGCCCACTTGTGTTAAAATGCGTATATCTCAATAAACTCTTAATCGATTTCCTCCTTTATTATTATTATTAAGGCTAAATCAAACACAAAAGCTAAGAAAAACAAAAAAAAAACATAATTTTTTTCAAGATCTCTTTCTAAACCTTTCACCAGCTTAGCTCTGCAGTTTATGAAAACTTTAAAAAATTAATATCAAATTAATTGATTTTTTTGGGGATTTACGGACTTTTGCACGTCGCCGACGGCAAATACCGCAGACGATGGAGCGTCGAGCTGTATAATCTTTACAACGATAGAGTATACATAGTGCGGCGGAATAAATACAGCGGCTCCGCTGGCTCGGCTAAGTATATCGTACGAATGGACCGAAATGCTCCAGCTTTCGAAATATACAATGTGAATCACGATTGTGGGAACTAAGGAAGAGGAAGGCCTTCTCTGCGATTTCCAATTAGTACAGAAAGGAAACGACTGGCATAGTTCATTCAGAATAAGACATACACATATTGACCCTCGAAAAGAACGTATCGAGATCTAGCTGTTAAGTAAGTACTTAAGTACATATCGCACACCGTCTAAAAAGGAGGCAGAACTCAAAACATTTTTTGGTTAATTTTTTTTCATACATCAATTCGTAGGATTTTTTGAAAATTAATTAAAATATTTTATTCTTCTTGATTACATATATTCTCTAAATAGAAAACTACTGTTATACTTGTATTTGTAATAATTGCGCTGAGCCCGTAAGATCCGCAAGAAGTTATATTTCTAGATATGATTTTTGAGACTCAAGTTTGAAAATAAGTTTTTATTTGCAATTTTTATGCAAAATTAAAAAAAGTATCAATTATTTTATATTATATGTCTTAGATAACAGTTATTTAAGACTTTTGTTTATAAAAGTCATCAGTAAAAATCAGCAGGGACTTTTACTTTTAAAAGTCATCAATATAAATCAGTTACCGACTTTAATTTTTTAAGTCAGTCGTATAAAAGTCATTAAAATAAATAAATTATAAATAAAAGTCTTCGACAACTGTTATCTAAGACATATAATTTAAAAATCAAAAATTACTGTTGTTTGCAGATTATTTATATAAAATCTAAAATAATTGTTATTTTGGATTTATATAATAAAAGTCAGAAATAACGGTTATTTAAGGAGTAATTAAATAAAAGTCAAAAAATAATTGTTAAAGAGCGATTTTTTTAATTAAAGTTTAAACTGTTACGGTCCCTGATATATAGGATTTTATTTAAAAGAAAAATTAAAAACGCTTTTTAAGTATACATTTTTTTCTTTATATATTTCCTTGCCCTTTTGGTAGTTTTTAACAATTCCTTGGTAACTATAAAAGTATCATATGCTTTATCGCAATCAATATTTAAATGAATGTAAATCAAAAGGTAATTTTTTTGTTAGTGAGGCAGTCGCTTTTTTTCTTTTATCTGGCCATTTCACATTCATAATGGAATAAACTCTTTCTGTGAATGCCGAAGTTGCAGGAATAGAGAATAGAAATGAAATAATATGAAACGAGATATTTGTTTGTCGATTTATAGTTACTCTTAACGCGACGCGTAGTGTATTTAATCAATTTCAAGAGTGAAGATTTGAAATTCATTAATTTTAGAAAAGCGAACTATCAAAATCGGAAGATTGAGCTTGAACATGAAAATGCAAAAATAACATAAATAGCAAGAACAACAATAAACACTATTGCAAACACAAATATGGAGTTTGTGCAAACATTGAAATAAGCGGATAAGCCAACAAATATGCAAGTAAACGCTTCTGGTGGCATGTATTGCACATCTATTGCTTGGTTTGCCATTAAAGTCACTCATACGCCCGGGGGGGTACGGCAAGCCTACTATGAAGAACTAATTTTTGTCTGCATGCTTGCAAATAATTGAAAATAACAATGGATAACTGAACATGTTCAAATTAATTGACGTGGAAAGATTTTGCAGTTTTACATGCACATACTCGTAAGTACATATATACATACATACATATGTACAATGCTTCTATTTATAAAATTTCAGTATTGTATACTCTTTAGTTCAATTAAATGTTATTTATAGCACCTTCACATTCGTGTATGTGTATGTGTGCGTGTTTTTGATATTTGAGTTTGCACAAAATACGCAGTAAGCCAACGAAACGGACCAATAGGCCATTTGAATGGTATACAAATATAAATACATATGTATGTATGTACATTAGACCGCAGCAGAAAAAAAAGTTCGCCGTGCACTAATTAGTGTAAAGTAATTTTTGCAAGAAAATTTTTTTTTGGCCGAACGTTGCGGCCAACTTTTTACATTTTTCGTCATATTTTCGACATTTATAGTCAGATCTTTTAGTATGTTATATCGGTGTTCTCGATGTCTCGCTGAGCAAATTTTTTCTGTTCCAAAGTACATTAGCCCCAAGTACCCTGTTCTAGTGCTTACCCAACATATCTCAGTTCTTTTGACCCTAACTTACCAGTAAATTAAGGCACACCAGAAATCGTTAAACTTTTGTTAAGGAAGCAGTTCGATTTGTATAGTAGAACTATTTAAAACAAAAACATTTTTTGTCAAACGTAGATATGCAGGTGTCGCAAATTTTTTTTTTTTTTTTACAAAATGGACGTCCAAAAATTCTTCAGACTCATGGGTATGCGGCGAACTTTGTTTTGTTTGCTTGTACGATGGTGCGGTCTAATATACATGCACACATACATATTTAGCATGGTGAGTGCACACAAAATCATTAGTTTAACTGTCTGTCCAGCTGCCTAGTGCAACTGCCTATAAATGAATAGTTTAAATTGAATTAAATTTATTATTGCATAACAATGCAAAAACAATGCAGTGCTCTGCTTTTGAATGCCTCAAATAATTTGGTTAGCTAAGTGTTTGGTTGGCTATGTGGATGTATGTGCTTTTGTAAATATTTGATTATAGGCTTGTAAATACATACATATACTTACTTACTTATCTGACACGAAGCTATTGATGAATGAATTTATACTACAAACAAGCTTATGTCTATGTGTGTGCATCTGAAAATTTCCATGCAAATTTCTTTGGCGCCTTTGTGTTTTAATATATAAAATTATGTACACTAATTGATGTCATATCCACATAAATTTCAATTAAATTGTATCAAATTTATTTCGATCATATAATTTTGAGGCGCCACAGTGATTAATACTCGTAGTCGCTGGCATGCGTGTTTGTTAGCATAAAAGGATTATCGGAAACAATTTGGGTTACTTCTAGAAATTAAGTCATCAGATTTCATTACATTGGTTAGGCTAATTTGTAGTTAATTACAGCAATGCTTTTAAATTCAAACGCTTTGGCTTTAGTTTGGGATTTTTAAATATTTTAGCTGAAAAGCTAATAATACTAATAATACTAAGAAATGTTAAAAGAGTTAAAAAGAGGACGCGTCCAACGAATCAGGACCGACTTAGATGTCGGAGATGTTAGAACTAGAGAAGAATGGGGTGATGGTCCACTGACTGGGAAAGATGGTATTTCCATCCTCAACGATCTCTCAAAGATGAAATACAAATCGGAACGGGTGTTTATTCAGAGAAACTCCAGATGAGGCAAGCAGATCTTGGCTGCTTGTTCCATAAATATTGATGATCACTGAGTCACGCCAAAGTCGCTCTCCGCTGGATTCTTGCGCATAGTAATATCTAAAGGTACGAAATAGCCGATGAGATAGCTAGATAAAGTACGGAAATACAGCACAACGAGACGGATAATTCTTTACCACCATCAACTCCTATGTACTGATGAAAACTGACGAGTATACCAGAGCCGAAACAAATGTCCGAAGAAGAAATCGAGACGGCTGTGCAATTTTAATGTATTTAAGGGGGAGGAATGACTAGAAATGAACAAAAAATTGCCGGTATTATTACAGGACAGCGTTCTCTTACGCCAATGCTTCAACGATGGTTTATATCAATCAGTTCTCTATGCGGAGGTTGGCGAGTTGAAGGAAAGGAGGAATCGCTTCACCATTTCACCAAGGCGAAGGAAAAACCTGGGATAATTCTTTTGCATAACTTGTTGAAGATAAAGTAACTTTACCTAATCTGCCGCGGACTTGATCTATCACCAATCTTAGACCTGTTTTCGTATATATCAATAGACATGCTTAGTTATCTGGGAACAGTGTGACTGATGCCGTCTACCTTAAACTCCAACTATGTACTCGTAGTTCAAATCTTCTGCCAAAGCAAATTTCTTTGATCACGGAGTGAGAAATGTTTACAGGTTAGCCGAGTAAGCACTTCTTTTGCCAGCCACTTCAAAGCGATTCTAACAATTAGCCAGAATGCACCAGTGTATAAGGCGTCGAAATTATATTATTTAACCCAATATCAGAAACGTTGATACTCCAATTCTTCACAGTATGCACATTTATTATTTATTCAAAGTCAAAGACACTACAAAAAACCTGACGCAAAATCCTTGTTTTAAGAAACCTGACCATAAGGCTGCTTACCCCAGTGAAGAAATAAAGTTCTTTAACTTCGTAAAAAAAATTCTTGGTAGCATTCGTTTGGTTTTTCGTGCTTGCATTCGTATTCGCATTCATTCGCACTCGTATTTGAAATTGTGTTCGTATTTGTATTTGTATTCGTACTCGAATTCTTATTCACAATTTGACTTTATATTCATATTCTCATTTTAATTCGAATTCATATGGGTCTTTTTATTCGATCTCCTGAATAACCGGTTCCGTTTTCCTTTTTTGTATGCTTTTGGAGTTTTAGCCTTTACTTCGGAAAACTTTTAGCTTTTTTTACTGCTATGTCTATTAATTTTCTTTATTTTTCTCATGTTTTCATACACAACCACCAAACCCACTTCCACATTCAGTGGCTTCAAAGAATTTGATTTTATTTAGCGTAAACAAGCGCAACCAATGGCGACTAGTACTGCCCAAAAGCATATATATTAAATGCTAGGCAACAATAAGAGCAACAAAAAAAACAAAACCATTTTTTTATGCTGCAGATTCTAAGGAAAATCAAACAGCCTCAGCATATAATTATAACTAAAGTTTTCGAGTGTATTTCGTCCCATTCTACGGACAAATATCCGAAGAGAAGGAGGACAAATTGGCGAAAAAAGCGATGATTGGTTTGATGGCTTGGCAAAAAACGAAAGTTACAGATTGTTTAACCTCCTAAGAATCTTACAGGTCATGCAGTTTAGCACAGATATGATTTGAAAAATTAAAGTCAGGTTGTAGTAAATATCAAAATAAAATAAACAGTCATACTACTATGTATACCGACGTATTATTTAATAGCCTCTTTATATGGCCAACATACATATTTACAATACTGATAAAAACTTTTCATCACGTAAATTTGTGTGTGTGTGTGTGTGTGTGTGTGCTTCTTTATGCACTTAAATCATTTATTTCTTTTCATTCATTGGACAATTGAAGTTTTGCTGATCTTGTAGATAATTACTGCGTAAGCACCTGACAGTTAAAGTTTAACATATAAAATGCCAAATTACAGGGTGTTGACAAAGCAGTCCTTCGGTAAACATTTTTCAGTTTTATTTAGTAAGCAAACAAATTTTTAAAGAGTATTTTTTAGTGCGAAAAATCATCGTTATTTTGCCCATAAAAAGTGGTAACAGAACTTAACAGAAGTAAGAGGAGTAGACAGCATGCTTCAGTATCAACAGGGGCAGTCAAATTGCTATTACCGATTACTCTTCCAACGTGGCTGACTTGATATCCTGTCATTACCACTTAGATTGTCCCTACTCTGTACATTCAACGTAAATTTTTTGTAAATTACTTAATTCACAACGACCTCCCTTGTGTGCGCCTTGGTTAGCCAACAAAAGTGTTCCGGACCAGGCAGACCTGGATCCGTCAGTTTAACGTACTTAATATTGGCTCCTTGGCGTTTATGATACTGTTTTTGATGTTAATACTTTTGTGCTCGCAGTAAACCCTCTGGTATTGATTTTTTTAAATGCGGCCTAAAATACCATCCCTAGTTTTATCCTCCAAAAAAATTTTCTTTCAGAGGCTCATTGCATTCCGGAGTGCAGGATTTATAATGAATTCTTCAAATGTTCTAGAGATTTCTAGTTGTAGTGCACCGCAGGGACTAAATGGTTTTAACCAGCCTCACATGCTTTTGAGCTTAGCTCATCGCGGCGCGCATTAGTTTCAGGCCCCAATCAGGGCTTCTTACAACCAGAGGCTACAAGACACACGAACTGTAAGAAATTTTTTCGTTCTCTATACAGTTTACTAATTTTGAGCGTTCCCAAGGTCACTTCACACGCAATATACTTAGGACAACATGGATCCATTGCGATGCTATACAATATACTCAGGTTCCAGTTTTTACCCTAGAAATGAAACCAATTCGTAGCAAGTCGAATAGATCTTTCGGAACCCCGAGAAGGCTTATCGGCCAAAAATCGTCTGGCTTCACGTCGCAGCGTCTACCTTCCGTTGGAATGAACACAACTTTCGTCAGATCTAACCCTTGGATATGAAGGCAAGTCTGAGGCGAGCATTGTAAATTACGACAGACAACGGACATAAAATGTCAGATCCCGTCTGAAGTTAGGCTCGGAAAATAACATACGTGTCTGCGGATTTGTCAGGGCTGGAAGGACATTATGGTCCACTCTACCACTTTTACATCAAGGAGGTCCTCAGATTCCAGCGGGCGTCTATAAAAAAACGCTACGCAGTACACTCCTATTAGAGCCTCAAGAATTTCCGCCTGAGATTACGTTCATTCGTCGAATTTTTCGCAAGCACTTTTTGTAAGCAATTACCCTCCGGCTGCTGCTCTATACTATCGCATTATTCCTTTAAGGGGTCCCTTTGGGCTCTCCTGGTGACACTCTTAAATTTTTTCAGGGTTGTCGTGTAGGCAGACCGAGAACTATAAGACTGGCCGCTTTTGCCATGGCCAGTTATGAAGCGATACCCTGGTGATGGTGGACCATGTAAATTGAAAACAATCAGAGTTTAGTGGACTCGCTTTCCATAGTGAAGTCCTCTGTATACTCATCGCTTGAGCTCATCCGCTTTGGCATAATGCATTTTCGTTGACATGGGAGGTTTTCTTGTTTCATAGTGAACATTTTCATGACCCTGTGTGGAATTTTCCATAGCTCGACGGTGCTTGACCATCGATACTAGAATATGTAAATGAAAAATGATTTGCATTCTCAAGGTACTACAAATCAATGAAAATTCGGCTTCGATAGTCTGGATTTAAAGCCATTTGCGGTTGTATTTGCTTTGCGTTTTTGCCTGCAAATTTTTCTCTACTTTCCACAACACACCCTGTTTGCAATCGCCTGACTTTTAGCATTTGGCCTTCTGTGCCACTGTCCATTATATTCGAATGAATAAGAAATTAAATCAATTTCATTTGCGATTTCTCATCCCGTTTTTGTCAAAGTTTTGTCGACAAAAGTTTTCGTTTTTTTTCGCCAATTTTCTCTGCGAAAGCGCACTTAACACGGAGGGAAGTGTATGGTGTCCCCAAACCTTTTTCAACACTACACCAATTTATACATAATAAATTTATTGAGTATAATAAACGTCGGCATTTATGGTTATACATATAATTGCTAGAAGCAAAGACGAAGACGAAGAAGTTGAAGGCGTTGAAGATAGGAATTGGAGTGCAAATGTCAGCAAATCAAAGCAACAAACGGTGCAAGAGTAAGAAGGCATGTTATACAAGTGGGAGTATTATTTCTTAATGCCTACAGGTGTGAGTGCGTACGTGAAGCCCCTCACTGTAGACAGACAGCTTTCGTTTCATACACAACTCACCTCTGCACACGCATACGCACTCACACTCACGTACAAACACTTGACACCGCAATTTCCTGCCAACTGCAGTCAAAGCCTGAACCGCAACCTATGCATGGCAAGTGGCTGTTGCTGTTGCTGTTGCTGTTGCTGTATTGCCGTTGTGGTCGTGGCAACAACTTGCCACGCTGCCACCACACAACTTTTTTTCTATTCGCCTTGTTGCCAGTCGCACGCCCACACCCTAATTGTTGCGTTGCGGCTCTTTCCACTCTATAGAATATGAAGAAAATTGAAATTGATTGCGGCCACGAATGTTGACGAAACTTTTAATTGTTAGCGAAAATATGTGCGAATTATTGGCGCAGACATGNGTGGCCGTTTATGCCGGCCGTTACACATACATCCATATGGGAGTATAGAATGTAGCATTGGGGCGCCATGGAAGCGCATATGTCACGCACATTCACAGATGCGGCACGGATATTCAGCTACGCGGATATTTAAAGATAATTGCTGTGAATTTCAGGTACTATGTATGACTATGTATGAATGTATGTATGGAAGTATGCATGCGTATCTATGTGTGTCTCTGCGTTCACTTGGCAATTGCTACCACTTATGCATGCGTCAAATATCTTTTGTTGTACTTTGATTTTGAAGCAACAAAGTTTCTGCACACAAATATAAAAAAAAGATGAAGTATTTGTTTGAGTGAAGGGGGGAAGGGGGGAAGGGGGGGCGGGATTGCTGGATGTTACATAAGAAAAGTTTATGTGCAACTAACAGCTTACAGAGGTGACATGCGACATTAGGGGAATGTAGGCGGAGTTCGGTGCTGTGCGATATTAATTTGTGGCCCACAGCACGTAGATACTCGTATCTTTTTACTCTTATTTTGGGAAAAGTTCGTTGCACAAAATTCTATGGCACAAAATTAAGCGAAAAGTTTCACGCTATCCAAATACATGCACACACATATGTACTACATATCCATGTACACAAGTGCTCATAGATATACTTTTACTTATGCCTATAGGATCGTACGCTGGTTGGGAGCGTAAGGAACAGGGCTGCCGGAAATTCACAAGCAAGCGCGTTTTGTTTGCTTAACGAATTTAAATAATTTTCATTTTGTCTGTCGATGATTTTAGTTTAAAGTTTTCGGGTTTTTTATCAGTTTTGTTTTTTTAAGTGTTGCAATTGTGTTTGTTGTTCATCGTTCGTCGTTTAGTGTTATTGTCAAATTTAAGCTGCGTTTAAAGTAAGAAGTGGAAACAGCAAAAACACACTTTTTTCCAATAAGTAATAAGATAAACATAAAATGTGTGCTCTAAATTTTTGCCAAAAAAATAATGCCGAAGTTCAACCTTGCTTGTACATTAAGGTGGCCCTTTTAATATCAACATCATATATCTATGTACAAATTATTGACACCCTCGAAAATTTCAAAATAGTAAACACATTTTTAGGAGTCACAGCCAGTGTTTGAAAAATGTTCATTTATTTTTAAAATTGCTAAATCTACGAATTAAAATCGTCAAAATTTCCCCAAAATTTTTGGGATTTAAACATATTTTAGTATCTTCAACCCAGGTATCGATAAAATTTTTGTAAATTTTGACATTTACGTGGATTTCTTTATTTTGTACGCTCCCTAAAAAAGTTTCATTTAATTATTTACTTACGTACATATGTACTTACTTATCGAGCCCTAACTACAAAAAAAAAAATAAATATTTTTTTAATTTCTTTTTGAAGCAGATATGCATCTACATTCTCTAAAAGCACTTCTGTATCCAAAGAAAAATAAAAAAATGTCGCTTACGTTTTTATTCGCATTTAGGGCTCGATATACAACTGCATGAACTGTAATGGGTTGACATTTATACATATATATATATGATCCTAATATATGTAGATATTAACCCAGAAAAAGGAAAAAAGTGGATGAAATGCGGATTTTTATCCGATTACCGATGCCATTTTCGAATACTTTGACGATCCGTTTCTCCAGTAAAGTATGCGGCAGAAACCTATCTATAGATAAGAATCGAAAATTATTTTGAAACGGATACTGCACTTCAAAAATGCTTTTTCATGGTTCGAAAACAAAAATTTAACTAGGCAGCGCCGGAGGGCATTCGAACCCGGCACCTCCTGAAAGCTAACAAATACGAGCACGCACAAACAACTTAAACAAATAAAATATAATTTTTATTTAAAAAAATTTGTTTTTGTTATTTTATGGCCTTATAACAATTATATTCAACATTTGTTATTGAGCTTGAGGCCGTTTTTAATGAAAAACTTATTGTGGAAAAGCAACAATAATTTGATCAAGTCTGAATTGCAGCGGAATAGCTGCACTTGATTGTGTTCGCTTAACAAATGAAAAAGTGAGAAAAAAGCAACGATAATTTACAAGGCGAACTTAGCACAGTGCGTAGACAACTGGCTGAGTCAGTGGGATCGTCGGTTCGAATCCCACTGAAAGAAGTCTGATGAGGAAATGTGGTGATTTTCGAAATAGCTATCACTTCTACCATTTTTTCAAATTATTGGTGCTTTTCCACAATAAGTTTTGACATGAAAACAGCTTGCAACGAATTAAAAAAAATTTTAATGCGTTTTTCGGTTCCTTGATGCAAGAATAGCAAAAATATGTGTTGAAATTTTTAGAAGTTCATTGCATGCAGGTTTCGGGTCAAAAAAAAAAAAATAAAAAACATAGAAAACCTTCTATTTTCGAAGGTCATTTTAAAGGTGAAGTTAATTCTTTTATCCGACAAGAATTTTCCATCCCCAAAACTTAAAAAAAACCGTTACATAAATTTTGCTATCTCATCTCGTTCTCAAGATATTTGTCCCTTTTTTCCTAAATAGCACACTGTGCGCTGTAGCGGATATGATGCGTGTTCACCACCTGGTTGGAGTTCAGAACGATTTATATGCTCCTCCGAGTGTAACCTTATCATTTGCTACTTATAATGAAATAAAACCCTGCAGAAAAAAATTATCAATTGATTAAAATAATCAACTTCTAGTTAGCGTTTTTGAGGTAGTTCGATAAATAACTAACTTTTAAGAAGCTATGACAAAACTAACTTTAAGTTAGTTGTAAAGTCGTGCAGGAGTCGTGCAGACGTTATCGGGAGATTGTTTTCTTTACAAGTTTCTATTTAAATATCCACACAAAAATTACTTTCAATACACTTTTTTTCTGAACTTCGCAGATTCTTTTTCGTATTCAGGACAAATAAAAGGAAGGCCGAAATTTTACATGTCTGACGGTGTTCGAATATCGGACCACCTACAGCAGAGAAATATGAAATGTAATAAAATAAATAAAGTAAATAAATAAATAAAAAAGTAAAAAAAGCAAAAACAAATTTTTTGTTTTTCTTATTGATATTTATGCCCAAAAGCAGTTAGCTACAAGTTAGTTGAAAGTAGTTAGTTACGACCAAAGGAAATAGTTAATAAATAGTTACCACTAATCGAATGTTACTTAGTTAATAGTTAGCTACAAACTAGCCCCATTTCCAGCAGGGGAGGTACACCTTACATAAAAAGAAAGTTTCCGGCCAAACATTTAATAAGCATGTGAACGTCGAATTTTTATAAAAAATATGTGACTTAGATATTTCTTCGATTAACGCAACATTTACTTTTTTGAAAAAAAGTTCTAACTTTTATTTTAACGAATAAGTATTTTCAATTTAAAATAATTGCAACTCCTTCGAAAAATATGTATGCACCTTTTCAAATGCGTCAATTTGAAAGCGTTTTAATTATTATTAATTACTTTTAAAGAGATAGCAGCATTGTCAGTGGCCCGACAAGTCATCAAATTGTACAAACTCATCTGAGCGCTCCCATTAAGGAAAAAAAACGGCGAAACAATTTACAAATTGCCTTATCAACCTTCACCGCTTCTACCACTTTTTAAATTTTACAGCTTTAATTTGCCTTTGAGGAAGTTTATGCTGCTATTTACTCTTTTCCGCATTTATTTACGGACATAAAGGGAAGGCCCTAAACACCCTTTGCCTTTTACACTTAACCAAACCCTTTGAACCTTTACTCTTTTTTAACTCTTTTTTTTTAGCTGTATTGCCATTGTAATAACAACAAACACATTCCAGCTTAGTTCACTTGTAGACCGTAGGGTGTCTCGCCCAATCAATTACCATTTTAATTATATAAGAGACGTAGGTATGCTTAACAATAAATAGAAGTGGTAGCTATGACAAAAAAGTGTCAAAGGAAGTGAAGAAAAGTTAAGCACAAAAAAAAACTTAGAAAACTGTTCTAGGACTTTGAAACACCCAAATACTCTTTGTTTGGTGCAGTTTGTGAGGCAACAGAAAGGCAGTTCAACGAAATGTGTATACAATTCGGTTTAATTACATACATTTCGTTTTCAGTAATTGAAAAGCACATACACACATACCTACATATGTGTACTTATTTTAAAACTGACTCATTTCTTCCAGACTATTTTGCGAAGTTTGATCCGAGTATTCATATTTTTTCAAATAAAGTTGTTTAGTAAATTACAGTTCACACTTTTTTATTGTCTCAGAATGTTTATTGGTTAATTAAAGAAGATAAAATTGAAATTTTCCTACGAACCCTTTTTCGTCAAAACTTAAAAAAAAGTAGTGTCCCTAATAATGTCCCCACCTTTGTACGAATATACAGGCTCTCAAACTGTTCACACTGCTTCTACACAAATTTAACAAACACTGTTGGCGGTAAGCAGTTCCGACATGCGCCTAAATTTATGCCACCGAACAGAATTAAGTTTTTGTGCTTACTGGGAATTTATAATGGGGAACATAAATTAGGATGAAATATAGGTATAGATCTATGATGACCAACAAAAACCCCAATACTATACGGATGTAAATTTTCTAAACAAGCAAAAATAGGAAGCCAACAATTTACATAAATATGTCTACACATAAAATTCTTTGGCTTTTTCAATTCACTCACCTTATAACTTTCGCCAAATTAGATGAAGGTTGCACAACTATTTACACCTCAATTTAATAAAAAAAGAAAACACTTGTTCGGCCCGACCCGAGCCACTCGCGCACTCCTTCGAAACTATATTGCCGCGAAAACTAAAATCAACACTGCCCGCGCATATATTTACACTTAGTTTTCTTAATTTTACAAAATACTAACACTTTTCACTACATTAAACGAAAGTTTAAACATTTTCAGAAATTTTTAACACACATTCGACGGAAGCAATCGCGGCACTGTTGAAATGGCATCGGAAATTCAGTAAAGCGCAGAGGTGTATTTACACCAGGGTAGGCAAAAACTCGGAGTTCGAGCGAGCGAGCAAGCAAACTCCTACTCAGTGTTGCGGTTGAGATTTTCAGAAAGTTGCAAAAAAGGGGTAATTAACGAAAAAAGGGTGACCATATTATAATTGCTTTTCTTTACTAGTAAAAAAAACCAAACAGGCTAAGCTAATATTTGCCTCACACGAAAGGCTTGCGTACGTTTGCATTTGATTTGATTGAGCGAAACGTCAAATCAAAATGTCACGCAGAACGAAAATTGGAAATTGGGTTAGCTTCATACGCACGCCGTTCAATTTCGGTTGGTCCCAAACAAGTTGCGTGTGGATGAGAAATTTTTGACAGCAAATTGGCGGCGTGCGTATGAAGCTAGGTTAGCCTGTAAGATCCCAAGTCAAAATCGAATTTACATGCTAGAATTTTCCGTTGTTAAATTTAAGCAGAAAATAGCAGGACAAGCTTTAAACAAAACACTCCTTGAAAAGTTTTTAAAAGTGCATTCTTTCCTAAGTATAAGGTGGACATATTTTTTAATAGCAGAGGTCTAAAACAAAATCTCTGAAAAGGGGCAAAAATCACACATAATTTTCGAAAAGGGTCAAAAAATCAAAATTTTCAAAAAGTCGGGCACCTTTAGTCGCCCAAAGGCAACACTGCTCCTACTCAATGCTTCGCAGCAGTGTTGCCAAGTCATGAATTTGAGAAAGCACTAAAACCCAGGAAAAATCTCGTTTTTTCTCGAAAAAGCACCAAATTTGTATTAATTGCTTTGTATTAATGGACTTTGTATTTAAGCATGAAAAATTGTATTGTATTGGGATGCCGATTCAAATTAATAAAAATCGATGTGAACTAGAGGAACATAAACATTTTAAAACTTTTCTTTCCGCTTAACAGCTGAAACATAACGAAATTTGATTTTCCTTTTAAGGGCCAGTTTTTTAATTTCTGGTTAACCCTAATCTCTGGTCAAACATGGTTTTCGACTTTACTGACACCAATCATTTAACACTGTGTCGGCAATGTCGACAACAATGTTTAACTGGGGATTAGTGTTAACCAGAGTTGGTGAAAACGGCCCTTAATGTGTCTTATTTGAGCATATTATCCACTAGCGCATAGTGAAAAAAATATTTTTGTGTCAATAAAAGCTGTCTACTCTTCAAATCCTACCCGATTTTGAGTATTCTCTTTTTTCAAAAGGTTTGTTAGATATGAATTTTACTGTTGAGAGATGCTGCTGCTTTTTTGAATAGTCGTAAAAAATATAACAAATTCAGCCCGAACTAGAGGTGTAAAGGGCGATTCCTGGTCCCAGCAATGCGGAATTACCGAATGTAATTTTGACATGATTGAAAGTGCTGCCACATACTTATGTATGTATATTGTTGGTAAACATATGTTCTCCCGCTTATGATTGTCATTGTAACATGATTTTGTTTAGATTTTTGTAAAGTTTCTTACAAAACTTACGATTGCCATAATGTTTTACCCCCTATTTGTTAAAATTTACAGACTTGGTGTTTTCAAACTAAAAATAAAAGCACCAAAAAACGTACCAAGCACTAAACTCTAAAATTTTTGCGGTTTGAATAAAGAAAAGCACTAAATTTAGAGTGAAGAGCACCAAGTTGGCAACAGCGCTTCGCAGGCAACGAGCGAGCGGCTAAAATGAAGGTAATCCGAACCCTGATTTACACAGAGAAATATATAGCTAATAAGGTGTTCACAGTGTTGTTATAGATTGACTTGTAGTATATTTTAACAAAATTTAGGTGAAGTAATTGCGCATACAAATAAAAAAATGCAGAAATACACACAAAAAACTATTTATACAATTTTGTTTGTGTAAATGAAAATATGTATATATATGTGAACGTAATTTTATGAACGCAACAAGTTTTTCTGTAAAATCGATACCGATAAAAAAATTAAATAAAAGCTCATTTGTATAGTTTATCTTTTGATTAAATTCTGAAATCGTCCCCAATTATTAAACTCTAAATATTTTTACAAGATTTTAAAGTAAAATATTGTGACTGTCATTGTTCAATGCAAGCAATGCCTATGCCTTGAAATAAATTGCCTACCATTTATTTTCAAAGTATATATTTGAACAATAGACAAATAAAATTATATAATTTTACCATGTAAATATTTCTGTATTTATTAATTATAGACGCATACATCTTATGAAAATTGTATTAACCCGGCATCTGACAAGTGGGGTGAAATAATGCCCAACATCTTAATTTTCTCAGTGCCTGTTCTAACTTCAGTCCAGTTGTAAGCGATTTCTAAGTAGCTTTAATAAATAACGCGACATATTTTTGTATTGCGAGCCATTTAAAAGGGTTTAATTTTTAAAAATAGTAAAGAAATTTAGTCAATAATGGGAAATATTTTTATTAATTTAAAAAAGCTTAATTAAAAAAAAAAAATAGTAAAGAAATTTAAGTGAAGAACGCTTAAGAATAAAAGGCTTTACTTCAATGGGGTTTGTGACATCCCTCCTTTCGAAACTTGTTACGAAAATTCACCTGTCAGATGGCGGGTTAAAATATGCTTGCATTATCCTAAACTTTAACCTAGTATATTTAGAGCAACACTGTGAACACCTTATTAGCTACATATTTCTCTGCGTAAATACACCCCTGCGCTTCATTAAATTTCCGTCGCCATTTCAACAGTGCCGCGATTGCTTCCGTCGGGTGTGCGTTTAAGTTTCGGAAAATTCTAAAATTTGCGTTCGATGTAGTGGAAAGTGTATAGTTTTCTTTAAAATTAAGAAAACTAATTGCTTGAATTAGCTCACTAAATAAATTTTCGTGCGAGCAGTGTTCTTTGTTAGTTCTCGTGGCGATATATGTAGGTTTGAAGCGGTGCGCGAGTGGCTTGGGCCGGCCCAAGCAGAAGCGTTGATTTTTTTTAGTAGATTTATGTGTAATAGTTAACTGTCTTGCTGTAAGAAGGCACAAGTTATAAGGTGAGTAAATTCAAAACAGCCAAAAAGTTTTATTTATACATTCAAATAATTTTATTATGTCTGCATTGCCTTTGTTGCAGTCTTTTTTTTTGTTTTTGCATATTAGAAACTTTGGTTGGTTGAGTTTGTTATTGATCCCCCTATATTTGATCCTAACTTATATTCCCATTATAAATCCTCAACACAAAAACTTACTTTGGTTCGGTGGCATGAATTTAGGCGCATGTCGGAATTGCTTACAGACAACAGTGTTTGTAAAATTAGTAAAATTCAGACAAACTGTGATCAGTTTGAGAGCTTTTATGTACATAGAGTGGTGGCAACATACATATGTATTTAATTAGGAGACAATGGCCCGTAGTCATAGTCAAAATAAAGTCGACTTTAAAGTTAGTTGCAGCTTTTTTGACAGATATCCCATTGAAAATTATGTCAAAAAGCTGCAACTAACTTTAAAGTCGACTTTATTTTGACTATGACTACGGGCCAATTTCTTTTGAAGTTTTGAACTTTGATTTATTTTTCTAAATTATTTATTTACTTTTTTAGAATAATGTAAAAAGGAGAATTACAGTAAGAACAGTGACAATAATAAACAGAAATAATTCATAAAAATGTTAAAAGAAAATTCGAAAAATCCAGTATCCGGCTCCTAAGGAAACGGTTGCCATTATTCCGTTTTAAAAGATATTAATAAAAAAAATATTTAAAAATATCGGTGCAATGAAGAAGAACAATATGGATATTAAATACAAGAAAAACCTTTTTAGGATTGCAAAAAAAAAAATTTTGGTGCGCAAGGTCGAATAAGTATTGAAAATGCCCTATTACAACTTTATACTTGAATATTCTTTTAAATTCCATTAGTTATTTTTGGAAAAATGTATGTTAAGAACTAATATCTACACTACCACATTTTCGAATTTCATCCTCCTAACTTTTTTAATTTAGGACAAAAAAAAATTAATTAAAAGAAAAGAAAAGAAGAGAAGAATTTTCAATAATTATTCGTTCCTGTGTAACAAAGAATTTTAATGTTTTTAAATTCTGGAGTAGCTTCTCTTATACTTGATACCCACATTGTTATTTTGCATTGTACTTTATCTGGTTATGAGGTTATTTTCTTTTATTTAGTTTACAACAATAAAATACTCTTCAGAAAAATATTTTTTAACCAGATAACTTGATAGCCATGCCCCTGTGGACACCCACACGTGCTTATTGAATTTTTTTTTGTTTTTTTTTCGCTCGGGGTGTTATACATATGTAGTACCTTTTTTTATGATTATACTATTTTAAAAAGCTTGGCATCAAAAATGACTCCTAAATTCTTTTTTTCAGAAGAAATTAAAACTCCACTCCACTTTAAAATAACCAAGCCACCTAAGCCTTTCCCTCAACTTGTTTTGGTTGCGTTTGTGTAAATCCAATTCTTGCCAATCGAAGTCTAAATTTTATTTACTATAAGCTGAACTAGGTGGTCCAGGTACAAAACAAACCACATATTAGGCCTAGCGATAGATACCAGTAGCGCGATTCACTAACTTTTAACAATGCGTTTTGTCGAGTTGTAAGCTAACAATTTTTGTTGTTTGCAGTAACGATTGTGCGATTCACTAACTGTGCTGCCGCTAATGGACACAAATCCGTTGCATATGCTAAGGCGGTCGTGTGAGCACAAAGTTCACAAGCATTTTGTTTGGGAGAAAATGCGCAACCCTTCCACAAAAAAAATTCTAACAAATCAACGGTAACTTTTAGCGACTTGAAACTTGCACTTTATCAGACTAAAATTGAATGGGCTACAAAACTGCATACCCGAAAATCTTATAGAGAT
>NW_016166757.1:0-1264 GCF_001687245.7 Rhagoletis zephyria | reverse complement strand
ATCAAAGGCAACATCATTTGGCATAAAATGAACCAAAATAAATAAGATTTAGATAGAGGTGAAAAAAGGGATAAAAAGGAAATACAACTGAAGAGTGTGCGATGTTATATTGTGGTGTGTTATGCTTCATATGTTATGTTATTTATTCTTATGTTATGGTTATGTTATGTTATGCCAAGTACTAAGCTAAACTCCCCTCCACTTAACCCATTCCAACTAATGTTATTTTAGCTCATTCAACTTACATAAACTATCCTTAATTTTATCGGTTGAATTTCAACCGCTGGGCGAACACTAGTTCATATAAATTTACAAACTCGCTGAGTTGCAAGTGGTCAAAGTCAAATATTTTATCGAACGAAATGTTTTTTTTTTTTAATTTTAAATGTTCTTGGATATCTTGTACATAGAACAATAAAAAGGGGTGCTCCATGAACTTGATATTTGAAGGGAAACCCTAGTAGATACACATATTTTTAGGAGGGAAATTTAAAATGCAAAATCAAGAACAAAGAAACGAGCCGAAATTCGTTAGCTCAATCTTAAAAAATACGAGCCGCAATGAACAAGCTTGCTCCTAAATACTTCAGGTGGGCTCTGGTTTTTTAGATTCTTTCATATTTAAAGCCAGGTTTCTGAGATTTTTGTATTTTCACAATTTCGTTTAGTTTTGTTATTTTGCTTATGTCTGTTGGTACATTTTAATTTATAATTTCTTTCAATGTTAGCAAACAATAAGCTTAAATTACTAGATACTACTGACACGCCACGAAATGTATTTGTTGTTGTTTGTATTCGGGGTGATGGACAACGTCAAACAAAGCCATTTGTAACGCATTGCCAAGCGGAATAATAGAAAAAGTTTTATTTAGCATTAAAATAGGTGCTCATAACAGCAGCTATAACAACAACAACAACAACAACGAAAACCTTTTGGCATAAGCACTGCCACAAGAAACGTATCAACGAGAGTGCTAAGCAACAACAAAAAGCAATCGCTGATACAAAGCACCCAAGTGTTGTCCCATAAATACTCGTACTCGTTGAAGGTACTTTTGGAAAAGTTTCTAATTTTTCAGCATTGCAATTTAAATAAAACTCGTATTAAACACTCTTTTTTTTGTTAACGCCAGCATTTCCCATTTCCAATGCTTTTTTGCTTTTGTTAATTATTTGGCCATGTTGACTGCCATTACACATTCGCAAAAGTTAGAAATCAGTCTGCTTCTGCTTTATTTTAGTCTGCTCGTTTCACGCTCAACAA
>NW_016166755.1:0-23290 GCF_001687245.7 Rhagoletis zephyria | reverse complement strand
TGAGCAACTATTCAGTATACTTGTCAGATGGGTATACATATATCTAATGCCTGGAGGGAGTCACGGCAAAGCGGCTCTCTGCTGGGTTTCTGGACATGGCGGCACCGAAGGCAACGGAATAGCCGATGAAAGGCTAGATAACTGGAATCGAGTCTCATCACTTTCTGCGATACTGGCTTTCTAGTGAGGCAAAGGACTTCCTTTTTTTGTGTTGCCAGTTCGAACTCATGAGCCTGGCTTGCTTGTTTTGTGAAATCATCAGTTAGATAAATTTTCCACTTATGGAAACAAAAAAAGCTTGTCGATAAATTTCATCAAATCTTCAGCATTAAATGCTCAGATAAAATAATTTATACTTCGAAAATTATATAAACAATTTCCCACAGATTTGCCCAGTCATAATGTTACTTATTGTTTATGAAGAAAAGTTAAGTTATACAAGATATGTATGTAATAATTTTCCCTCAGCTGAGCGCGTGATGCAACTAAATTCCAGAGTTTCATACAGTTTTTATTAATAAACAAAAAAAAAATCATTAACCGAACGCCATTAACGCTGAGAAAGTGCATTATCACAACAATCCATCAAACAACAGCTTCCGAAGCAAATACTACTTAAGTTAGCGAATCATAAATCCCTTAGGCCAGTTTATGAAATACATATTTTGTGGTTTCCTCATTGAGAAAATTTCCAAATTTCTTATCGCTGACCTGCGCATACATAAGTACGCGTACTACACACAATATCTCTATATTAACTATAATGTTTATGAACAAAGCGCCATGCAATTAGTGTCAGCGGCGCCGCCGCTCTTGACAGACAAATGCTGCTTGTACTCGCACGTATTTATTTAGTTGTCGTTGATTGACAGCAGTACGTCATAGTTAGTAACAGCTGCTGCCTCCACTGCCGCTGGCAATCATTTCTTCTACGCAACGAAAGCGACCGAAATGAAAGTGAAGAAAGTTTTCACTGGCCAACAACATTTTTGGCTGCGGGAATGGACGAATGAATGCGCTACACTTTTGGCGTTGTATGTATGTATGTACATTTTCGCAGATATATGCCAAAAAACAGATAAAGTTTTCAACTCGTATATATATGATTGGAGGAAATACCACTATGCTTGTTGAAAGGTGGAAGTGTGAAAAATTTGGTATTACGTTGACGGTGGCGAAAGTGCTCTGTATCATTTTCACACTTTTCATTGTTTAATAAATGCTTAATAAGTTCATACAAAGAACTTAAGAAGCTCACTGTTATGTATGAAAATACAGAATTATTAGCTTCGAAAACAACAAACAGTAACACCTAAATCTATTATCACTTTTTTAATATTATTATTATAGCGTATAGCGTAAGCTTGCTGTAATCGCTAACATTCTCTCATTTTCAGCTTTCAAGCTTTCTTTCTGATTTTATCTTTTATTTAAACACGTCGCAGAAAATACGAGAAAATATGTTTTTTAGTATTTTTATTAGAATCAGGAAAAATTAAACCCACAACTTTCGTTTTCTGTGCGTGGTGGCACATACCATGTACATGACATTGGAGCTTACCACCTTGCGTGTAAACAAAAAAAGTTCGCTTACTGACATTAGGGTTATAAGAACTGAGATCTGGCTGGTAAGTACTAGAACCGGGTACTTGAGTTCAATATACTTCGGAATAAAACGATTTTCTTCTCGAGGTAAGAACATCGCTATATCTTAGTTTAAGTTCCGACTGTTAATGCCGAAAATATAATGAAAAATTAAAAAAGCAATCCCTATGAATTGCAAAAAAAATCGACATTTCCTACGAATCGAAATACTTAACAAAAGTTTAATGACTTTCGGCGAGCTTTAATTTACTGGCATTAGGGTGGTACGCTAGGTTTATAGGAACTGAGCTGAGGTTGGCAAGTACTAGAATCTTACCAAAATTCTAATTACTTTTGCCGAGCTTTATCTTGATTTGCGAAAATACTCTAGTCTAAGCGGCGTACGCCGAACTTTTTTCAGTACGTTCTAATGTTCATTAGAGTGGTCCGATATTTTATTTTTAGCCAACTCTAGGATTGAAGAATATTGCAGGTAAGTAGACCAACATTTTTATTTTTTTTTTGTAAATCGGTTAATACTTAACCAAGCCGTCGGGGCTTTAAAATTTTCCGCGTAATGGGCACTGCCGTGGCTTTTTAAGCTCTCTATTCATTTTATATGCAAGCGTGAGCAATGGGAAAAGCTCCTTTTGATTGTCATGGATATAGACGAAATCAGTTACGCCCAAAACATAGCCCACGAAGGCAGCTCTTTAAAATGACCTATTTATAACTTTTACACCAATGATGAACAGAGAAATTCTTTACTGTGTACTAACCCGTTGAAGTTTGAAAAAGCTTCCACGGTGCGATATTTTTTAGTCTTTCTTTTTTTATATGGACATGCTTTGAGTGAAAGCTCTCTTTGGTCGTCACTGATATAGAAAAGTTTAGGATAAAAGCTTTTTCTAAACATCATTTATATTTGTACACGCATATATACCTATAATATATATATATAAAGTATTTTTTATGAAAAAACCCACTTCAATGCTCATATAAAAATTTAGGAGTACCATTAGTTTCTTCATGAACCAATGATCGGAACTAAACTAAATTAGTATGGGACCACCTTTGAGTTACCAACTATCCAATAAAAAGAGGGTTATCGAAAATCGTTTACGTGGTCCAAAGTTATCCGGTAACACACATAAAAAAAGATGAAAAAAATATTCCGAGGAATTTATAACCTTCTCTCTTTTTAAAGTCGATTAAAAAGGATGTTTGTTTGTTGGAAAGTTATATATGTCGGCACCGTACATACGATTGTGGAAACACGCATACCTAACTACGTGTTCATCTCGGCGAGAAGTGGGTATATTTTGAAAGGGGGGAGAGAAATCGAATTTAAGTAATTTATACACAAATCCAAAATATAATATAAAAAGTAAAATATAGGTATCAAAGGGTTCGTTTTATAGCTAATGTATATTGTGACGAGGGTTGCCACCTCTTTGAAAAAAAAAATTTAAGTGAATTATACAGAAGATATATGAAATACTTAAATATGGGTGTGAAATGAAATAGCGTTAAGAAATCTTTATTTTGAACATGAATGAAGTGTTTAAAGAGGGTTGCCACCTGTTTAAGAAGTTAAATTCAAATTATTTAATAGGTTTAATGAATTATTATAATACTGGTGGCA
Source organism: Rhagoletis zephyria (assembly GCF_001687245.7). Taxonomy (NCBI): domain Eukaryota; kingdom Metazoa; phylum Arthropoda; class Insecta; order Diptera; family Tephritidae; genus Rhagoletis; species Rhagoletis zephyria. Next base: position 20,061 of record NW_016166755.1, on the reverse strand, counting down.
ATGACTCTGAAAAGTCTTCGTTTTAAAAGTACATACCTGTAGGAGGGTTGCCACATGTTACAAACAAGTCAAAGTAAACTTAAATGATAATAATTTAATAATAATAATAATTTAAATGAATTGTTAAAATACGGGTTTGATATGAGGAAATGGTTGTAAAAAGTCTTCACTTGAAAACTGCATACATATAGGGAGGTTGCCACCTGTTTAAAAAGTTAAATCCAAATTGTTTAATAAGTTAAATGATTTGTTATAATGCGGGTATCAAACGAAGTGGTTTTGAAAAGCTTTCATTTAAAACTACATATATGTAGGAGGGTTGCCACCTGTTTAAAAAGTCAAAATCAACTCGAACTAAGGGAGCTAGATAATTGAAATATGTATCACAATATGAGTTTCAGACGAAAGAGATTTATGAAGGTTGTAGTTTAGACAAGCGGCGTAGCAAATCCATAGACGTAAATTTATCAGCTACAGTTTCGGAACCATATATCGCATGAGATTAATGTTAGGGGATGAGTGTTTACAAGAGGGCGTGGCATCCATGGTTGTCGTACATTGAAATTTGGCATGATGACATAAGTATGGAAGATGCTTATACTTGTAGTAAGGTATTTTTCTAAGGACGTTTGTATAAGCAACCTATCCCGTGCGAAGCTCTTCAAAAGCTGCCTCCACGGAACCACTTGCACATTACGTGGGAGTGAGACCGTACTAGTAATGCATACGTAAATTAGTTTATACAAGGAGGCGTGGCACATGCTATAGGTGTGAAATTTTAAATTCACTATTATTATATATTAATTTACCCCGAACGACGTGGGTTATTCTGCTAGTGTACATATAATTTACAACCTTGTTTGTAGTATTCATAAGATTAAATATTGAAAATAATCTTCTACTGGCACCATAATGCAGTTTTTTTTTCTTTCATCAAATCTTAAGAAAAAACCAAAGTCACGTTGAAACAAAATCCACTAAACAAATAAAATGTGAATTTATGAATAAAAATATATGACTAATAAACTTGTTTCTTTTGCACAAAGCATCGTTAATACTGCTGTTAGCATCCTGTTCGGCAAGTTTAACAACTTGGCCTTTGCATAGTTAATAATTGAAATCTATAGGATTGAAAGGTTATTTCTTTCATACTTTGCTGCTTTGCTGAAAGAACACTTAATTTATTAAAATAAAGCACCAAAGCTTATACACTCTTTCAAGATAAGGTGGAATGTATGTATGTAGAGAGCAAAAGTATTAGAACAGTAGATATATGGAAAAAGTGAGCGATAAATTTTAGAAATTATTCGATTAATTCTACATTGCAATTGTACTTATAATATATACGTATGTATACTATGAAATATGAAAGAGTACAAATACAATTGCTCTGCTGTAAAAAATGCACATTTCAACACGCAATTCATTAAAATAAATCAATAAATAACTTCATCAACAGCTTTGCAGTAACTGACTATAGAATTTTATTAATGGCGATAGAATTTAGCGTTTACCGCTAATTAGCGCGCAAAATTAATAGACGGTATATGTATGCATACACACATATGTGTATACACATATGTACCTACCTACTAGGGTGGTCCTTGAAATACAAACATCATGGGGCACCGATTTATTATGGTCTACGCACAAAATAAAGACAGCTACGAAAAATTCAAAATTAAACAAAAAATTTGGGGTCACTAGCGGAGTTTGAAAAAAAAAAATATTTTAAACCGCAAAAATTCGATATAATTTTGACTTATGAATTTATAAAAATATATGTCAAATTTATCAGATTTCAAGTTAGCATTTTGTCGAATTTTTGCGATTTAAAAAAAAATTCAAGTCTTATTAGCGACTTCTAAAAATTTGTTTTAAATTTTGGATTTTTCGTGAAAGCCTTTACTTTGTACGTAGAAAAAAAATAAAGGGGGCACCCACCCCCAACCCATATAAAATTTAGATGTAGATATTATATGGAGCAACCTAATATATACATACATACATACAAATACAAATACCACACACCATAAGTACATACAGTGGGGAGCAGAAAAAAGTACGCTGTGATTTTGTTAAATATTTTTAAAGTTTTAAAGTTAAAATTTTTTGTTATTTTTTTTTTTTTTATTAAAAATCAACGTTAGTTGCGGCTGAAAATTTGCATTTTATTATACCAAAATTTAATGCGCATACTAAAACAATTCTAAAAAATCAGATAAAAAAATTAAAATTTGTTGAACATTTGTTAAATTTTTCTAGGCTCTGTATAAAGTTTGAAAGTTTAATTTATATGGTTGTTGGTTCAAGAGCTGTTTGCATCCCTCAAGAAAAACGAAAACTTCATATAGTTTTTTTTTTTTTGATATCCGCTATTTAGTACAATCTGTACTTTTTACATTTAATAACTAATTTAGCTTAATGCACCCAATGGCACCACCACTTCCTGTGCATAATCAGCTAACATTATTAAAGCAGTAAATCAGCATTAAGTCGGGTAAAAATGTTTGAGTGGGATGTCAACTCTGTCATGAGTGGGTTAGGGTAACTCATTAGTCTCAAGTTGTATGTTGCAGCTTGTTTTTTTTATTTCTTCTGAAACGGTGAGAATCTTGAGATCCCGGTGGAGTTGGTAATTTGTGACATAATACGGTGAATTTACAATCATCCACAGAGTTTTTGATTGGACTCATATGAAATGACGCTCAAAAAATGGAAAAGAAATTTTCTTCTATAAAAATATCTTAAATCTGTTTGCAGCTCTCAAGAAAAAAATTCTAGAATATCTATTTTTTTTTTGCAAGTAAATTTATTTGCAGCGGACGCAAAGTACCTTTTCAACCAACAAAAACAATGAAAAATATTTCTTGTGATTGTTCTTGTGAGCTGCAAACAGCCCTTAAAGCATGAATCATATTTTTAACCGACAAAAAGGAGGAGGTTATCAGTTCGTCGGAATATTTTTTTTTTTTTTTTATGTGTGTTACCGCATAACTTTGGACCACGTCAACCGATTTCGATACGATGGACCGCATCATACCAATCTGGTTCAGATCCGATCAGTGGATCATGAGATATATATATATATATATTTATATGAGAATTGAAGTCGGTTTTTTATGCTAAAAATTACTTTTTATAAAAAAGTAACCAAAAAAATTTTAACTTTAAAAGCCTTGCTTCTGCTCCCCACTGTTTATGTAGTCGTGCCGTTGAATGAATTTTTTGCTTTGCGCTGATTTTTTTTTTTTTTAATTAGACAAAAACTATTACAAGAATTTTTATTCAGAACGTGATTTGTGTTTAATAAATTTTTGCTGCTATTAGCGCATACTCCTACATTCATATTAATGCATTTTAAGCATTCACCACGCAATTACGATGAGCTCACAAGCATTTTCCGTTGCTTTCGCCATCGCTTGGCAGCCGCAGCCGCAGCCCATGACTCGCCGTTACAACCACCGCTCCAACCAAATTCTGCCTTATACCCTGTACTTCCACAAAACGCTCGCTATTTCTATTTGTGTAAAATATTAGCGGTAATTTTTTTGTTCAATACTCCAACAATAATTCGTAATGCTTATTGCGGCCATTGGGTTGTATAGTATAGCGGTTTTTGCTCTGCTGTATTTTTGTACTATTTCTTTAGCCAGCTGCTCGTGTTGTATGTAGTATGTAATTTATTGACCACAGCACCTACTACCTGGGCAGTACAACAGGTGCCTGTATTTGTAAATACTTATTTGTGTATTTGTACATATGAGTATATGTCCACGTTTTCCTTTTTTTCTTCCAAACCCATCATTTCATCGCTCGCCGTCTTTCACACTTTTTGTGGCAATGGAATTTGGGTTAACGCGTTTCAATTTTACAATTAACGACTCAGCGCCAGTGGAGAATGCGAAAGAAAAGAATAATGTTCAGGAAGCAGCAGGTAGGTGTATGTATGGCCAAAAAGTTTTGAGCTTTTTAGCAAACTGAAATATTTGTTCTCATTATTTGCCATCAGTTTTTTTTATGCTGTAACGCCTTCTGTTGTTGTAAAATTATTAGTCTATTTTGTATCGTTAAGAGCTACTCAATTAATAATTGGTATAATTGAAATCTTCCGCCAAAAAATTAAATTTGAACAAATTGCAAGTTTAGATTAATTTTTAGTAGACTCCCTACTAATGGGAATGCAAAACTTCGTTCACATCCAAGCTCACGTGGATGATGTTTTTGCATTGTCATCTGTTGAATTTCTCAGAGAGGTCTGTGTTAAGATGCAGAGAATCCCGAATAAGATTGATAAATGGTGCACTTTGCATCAGTGGCGGAAAAATTTGAGTTGAGTTTTATTTTTAAAGTGGACAAATAAAGAAAATTAAAATTATCTATTAAAATTACTCAAATTTCAGTTGTCATGGCAACAGTAGCTTTTCATAAAATCACCAATATTTTTGCCCAGGGACCGTAACTGCTAAAACTTTTATTAAAAAAAAATCGCTCTTTAAGAATTATTTTTTGACTTTTATTTAATTACTCCTTAAATAACTGTTATTTCTGAATTTTATTTTATATATCCACTATAACAATTTTTTTATATTTTTTTCTAAATAATTTGCAAATAACAGTTATTTTTGATTTTTAAATTATATGTCTTGGATAACAGCTATCGAAGACTTTCATTTATAAAAGTCATAAATAAAAGACAGTCACTTACCTTTATTAGTTAACACTTATAAAAGTCATTTGTATAAGTGGCAGTAAACGTTTATTTCCCAACACCTTCTTAACTGCGAAAAATGTTAATGACTTTTATAAAACATTTCAAAGTCGGTGACTGATTTATATTGATGACTTTTTAAAGTAACAGTAAGACATATAATATAAAAATCAAAGATAATTGTTATTTTGGATTTATAATATAAAAATCAAAAATAATTGTTATTTATTTTAATTTTGCATAAAAATTGCAAATAAAAATTTATTTTTAAATTTAAGTCTCGGTGAAAAAATAAATCGATTGATATGTATCACTTAGTTGTAGAACATTTCCTTCATAGTGAATTTTTCCATGACAGTTTTCATCGATAACTCTTATGTTCCGTCCCTGTTTTTGCCAGTTTCACAGCGATCCAGTAGCGCATTTCAAGGTCATTGAGCACCTTGTATTGGTTGCAGTAGAAAACTGAAAGTTGGTATAGATATTGCAAATATCAAAAGGAAAAAAACTAAGAGGTGCCGCGTTTTCTAGGATGAATTTTTTTCCACACAAAAACTGGACCACTCTAATGTACATGTTATTCTAGTCAGACCACTCGTCACGAACTCTGCTGTAGTATGGTGGCACAAAACCACAATACTAATAGTAGCTTGACTCTCCGATGGAAATCCAGTGCTTGTCAATTTTTTTTTTTTTTGTCTAAGTCGTGTTTATTTTTAACTCTTTACTATCCACACCTCTCACGCAAGCTTAAATTTAACAAAATTAATTGTCTACAATTTTTCAACTTCACTTTCAATATGAACAAATTTTATTTACGGGTAAATATGTAGGTGCGTTCAATTACAACTGTGACGGATGGCATCAGTTTTGCTTTTACTGATTTCGGTAGAAAGAATTGAAATTTCACTTTAACTGAGCGTCTTAGATAAACTTTTTTAAAAACTTTTTTTAAAACTTACACACACACATAAAAGATGATCAAGCCGTTTTAAATTAAGACAGATTTTCATTATTGAACTCAATCATAAATTTACAAAATAAAAAAAAAAATTAATTGATTTGTTATGCTTTCAAATCGATTGCAATGCTAATGAAACTAGCCTAGTTTTTCATTATAAATTATGTCGTGGTAGAGATTACATAAAGCGAAACAAAGTCGATATTCGTCTATTAAAATTCAGAAAGAGGTGCATATCCGCGACGCTTGTAGGAAATGTGTTTTTTGTTTAAAATATTCGCATATTTTTCTCTCAAATGCGTATAACAGATTNAAAAGCGAAACAAAGTCGATATTCGTCTATTAAAATTCAGAAAGAGGTGCATATCTGCGATGCTGGTAGGAAATGTGTTTTTTGTTTAAAATATTCGCATATTTTTCTCTCAAATGCGTATAACAGATTGAAAGTAAAACCAGGATATAAATTTCTGGTTAATTAAGAGCTGGACATAATTTTTTGGAAATCAAATAACTCATGCTAATCTAAATCTTCTTGCACAGCCTAGCCAGGATGTTCAAACTTCGAAATACTCGTCTGCCTAAGGCGCCAGGATGGCATACTCCGGAGAATACTTTGAAAAACTAGAAATATAAAATTGGCACAGAAAAGTTGGATAAGATCTTAACTCATTAAAAATTGAATAAAAAATATGAACCTCTTATTTTTTATGGGCCAGTTTAAAAAAAAAACAAATATTTATGTCTAGTCTTAAATACGGGTATATCCAGGTTTTTAATTAACAAAAATATATGTCCTCTATTGCAAGTACCCAAAAATGTATGTGCAGTTTTGAAAATGCCGAAAATGTTTGTCCACTTTTTCATTTGCTAAAACCTGGACATCAGTTTTTAAATTACCGTACAGTTTTCAAAATAACGAAAATTTATGTCCAATTCTTAATTTGTTAAAAACTGATGTTGAGTTTTTACTTATCAAAATGTCATGTTTACTTTTATAATACCAAAAATTATGCCAATTGCTACAAATTGATGTCCAGTTTTAAATTTACTGGGAACTTGTATTTTTGAATAATTAAAAAGTCATGTGCAGTTTTTCGACTACAAAAAATGTATGACCACTTTCGAGATTGCAAAAGGGTATACCCTGTTGTGTTTAAATTACATAAATTGAATACCAGTTTTCAATTTACCGAAATTTTTTCCAGGTTTTAAATTAATAAAAAATCATGTTCACTTTTATGACTACGAAAAATGTATGACCCATTTCTAAATAGACAAAAGTGTATTACCATAAATTGATTTCCAGTTTTCAATTCAAAGTTTTTTGTCCTGGATGTAAATCTTTAGAAAATCATGTCCACGTGTTACATTTCAAAAAAAAAAAACGATGTCCAAGGGCCAAAAATTTATGTCCGGTTTTTACTTAAAAAAAAAAAATGAAACTTTCAAAAATACGAAATTTTTGGCTTTCTAGTTAAGCAATTTAAAACTTTTTTGTTTGTCTAGAATTTTTAAAATTTCAGTATCTTTTGTTGGAAAGACGAAGTTAATTATTTCATAAAATATAATTTTTTTGTATCCAAACATACATATTGATTTGTGTTTTTTAACTATTTTTATGTATGTTAATATATATTTACATATACTTATACATACATGTAGACTTAAATATTTATGTACATACGTATGAATTTATTTCTAATTCTATTTCTAACTCACCATCAATTTCCGTAGCTTTCCGTTCATAAAATAACATCCAGAGAGCTGCTGACAGTTTTTTTTTTTTTATAATTTTAATAATTTCGTTTTTTTTTTTTGCAAAATGCTTTGTTGTCTGTAGCCTTCGCTAATTTCTATTTTTTTAATTTCTCGATTTTGTTTTTTGTTTTATGGCCACTTTTTTTAAGATACTACACTTATTGGCTTAAAACTGATTAGCCATACATAGCAGCTGTTGTGAAATTGTGAAAAAACAAAATTTTTAATTGGTAACTTCTTTTAGCAAACGAAATTTCAGCATTCGAGAATCCATTGAAAAAAGTAACACACTCGTGCACTCAACGACATGCCAACAACAGCAGCAAACAAACATTTTACAACAGAAAAAAAGTGCAGTGCAGTGCAGCTCTCTCTATCATTGCGTTCGATGCTTGAAAAATACCACAAAAAACCGCACGTCTTTTGCATGCTCTAAAGCATACATTTATAAATATATACTTATATAATTTGCTACTATACTCATATATATACAAATGTATGCAAAGTGTGTAAGAATGTCCATAAATTATATAAATTATTCATGCGACAAGTTTTGCTTTCTTAATTTGTTTGACGGCCATTAGCCGCTAGCTGGCCATTTGAATTATTATTGAACTAAAAACACTGCTTCTCGTATTTTTTTTTTGTTTTGCATGGCACTAGCATTGGCACCACTAGCCGCCACATCGGCAGCAATGGCAGCAGCGGCAGCAACACCACTCCCTGACCACCTTTCAATACATCAGCAGGCGACCATCAACGCTTTTTTTTCCTTTTACTGGTACTTCTATTGTATTTTATTTCTTATTTCAACTTTATTCCTTATTTTAGTTTTATTTCTCCTATTTCTTTTATAGTGATTTTAAGCCGATAATAACGTAAAAAGGTATTGAGGAATGGCATATACACAGAATAGATTTGACATGGCGGCGGTTGTGGTACATAGCGTGGCAGGTAAAGCACAGCAGCAGGCGAATATGGATTATAGCAGAGGGAATGAATAATTCAAAGTGAAAAAATTATGTACATACGTATTTATACAACATTTTTTTGTGTTTGGTTATTCAATTTTTGTGCATTTTGTTGGTATAATAGATCTCAAATTTCTATCAGTTAATACTGAAAATTGAGATTTCGAATTTTGTGGAATTCACCACGACGCTGTATCTCATAGCAAGGAAAGATGAGTGAGTTAGTGCTTCCAAGAAGAAATCGACGTGCAATATTATGCAGATGTCCGTAAATATGTATCGTTAAATGTAGATATGTACATAAATGAGAGCAGCCCGGCTTAGAAATCTTCAAATCAAGAAAACTAAGTAATCAGTAATAATGAAATATATTCGACTTATCCCTCCTAAGTCGTTAGTAATTTCGATTTGAATGATTTCTTTTCAACTGAGCAACGCTTCTAAATTGAAGCTTTCAGGCAAGGCTTTTTTATTTAATACTTAGGGTAATCGCTTTGGAGGCTATGTTAGATCTTCAAATAGGCTTGTTATTCGAAGAGAGTTGAAAAGGTGTATTTCGAGTAGTGGATGATGAATTCAATCGTAGTAGGCGGGTTGGTGCGTGTCTGAGCTCTACTTGAATTTCCACTCATGTATTATTTCGTCAAAACCTTTTTTGAGGACTTTTTAAGCTGTATACTTTTTAGTTTTCCTGATCATTTTGTATACTACTGCGAAAACTAACTACATAAGTACATACTTATATGTTTGTAATAAAAAATAAATAGAAAGCTAAATAAACTTATTATTAACCAATTTTCGATTACACACATTTACAAAACAAAATGTTAGATAAAACCCTAAAGGAAAAATAATTTTGGTTTTTTGAAAAAAATGAAAGGAACTGAGCTTAAGAAAATATGTATTTTTTAGAAAAATTACGTTTTTAAGATTCTATGTCTCAAGATCATAATATAATTTCTCTACAATTTTTGCAACGCCAATTAAGGGTTTTTAAAGAAAAAATGAGTATTATTTCTTAAATCTCTAATACAGTTTTTGAGAAAAACTTAAAAAAAGAAATGAAGTTGTGAAGAGCGCCTTTTTAAATAATTCTTTTGAGAAACCATTTTAGTTTTTAGGAATTTTTTTCCTTCCTGTAAAACATTTTTTTTTTAAGATAAATTTTGTATTAATAATTTTTTGAAACAATTTTTCACCTTTTTTATCTTAATCATCAAAAAAAAAATTAAAATTTTAATTAAAACTTCAATTCTCTTAGATAACATGTAGGAAAAATGTTGTATTGGTTTTCAAAAAATTTAAATTTTTATGAACTAAAATTTAAATGAACTGCAATGAAAAGTATTTAAAAAGAAAACTCATTTTAAAAAATCGTAAAATGTTAACGTTTTTTATCCAATTCTTTTGAGAAACCATTTTATTTTTTAGGAATTTTTTCCTCTCCTGTAAAACATTTTTTTTTGTTAAAGATAAATTTTTATTAATACATTTTTGAAACAATTTTTCCGCAATCAAAAGTATTTTAAAAATAAAACTCATTTTAAAATATCGTAAAATGTTAACGTTTTTTGTCTAAACATTTTCAACACTTCTCATTTTTAAAGGGGATTTAAAAAATAGAACGCAAAAAGATCTTGCCAAGTCAAATTTCGTTAGGAAAAACTGAAGATACAAAAAAAAACCAATTTTGGAAATAATTTTTTCATAGAGCTTTCTTTAATTAACGACGAAATTTTTTATTATTTAGAGAAAAATTTTAGGAAAAAAAGTTTTGAAAACAATTTTGCTATTGCTAATTTCATTACAAATCTTGCAGCTTTTAGGAAGAAATAAACTGGAAAAAAGTATTTTTAGAAAAAATTTATTTTTCAACGATTTTCTTGTTGTATCGCTTTTGTAAATTTCTTCTTAAACTCTAATTTAGTTTTATTCATGACTATGGTAAAACAAAATTTTCTGAATCGATAAAATAGTGGACAATATTATTTTTTGGGTAAATCGGACCATAATTTTTTTGGTTGTAATAAAATATCAAAAAAAAAAATACAATAGTTAGATATTCGTTCATCTCTACAAAACCCAATTTTTTACACAATTTTTTGAAATACTTTTCAAAGAAAAATTTAATTAAAATCATATTTTTGATTTGATAAAACGTCTGCTTGTCATAGAAACAATTTTTAGCAGAACATTTGCGATTAGTTAAATTTTTTTAACTGATTAAACAACATAATTTTATTTTGTTGATTTGATAAAACATTAAAATTTGTATTTTTACTTTTTTTGATTTGATAAAACATATTTAATATATATTTTTTTTTGATTTGATAAAGCTTAAACTTTTTTACTTTACGTAACCTTACTTTACTTGCTTTACATCATAAATTTTTTTGTTTGATTTGATAAAATATTAAAATTTTTATTTTTGGTTCTTTTGATTTGATAAAACAAATTTAAATTTAAAGCTTAAACTTTTTTACTTTACGTAACTTTATTTTACTTTACCTTTTGCCTATGTTTAAAATATCTTCAAAACAAATATTTATGAAATAAATTTCTTGAAACAATTTGAAACAAAAAATTTATAAAGGTAGTTATTTCTGTTAAAATATTACTGGGTTGATTTCTTTATTGTTTTAATTTTTTTTTGTTTTAAAGCTCACCTGAAAATATTTCTGAAAATATAGAAAGCAAAAACCAACAAAGTTTTAGGATTTCAGATTTAAGAAAAAAGTAATTTGTTTCTAAAAAATTAAAAAAAAATTTCTTTAAAATTAAAGTTTCACTAACCAATTTTTATTCAAGTTTTATCTTTCAACCACATTTTTTTCTTAAATTTATTTTAGTAAAATTCTACCTTAAAAAAAAAATTTATAAAAAGTTTAATTTTGCAGAAAAAAATGTCTTAAATTTTTTGAGCGAATTATTATTTTTTAATTAAAATCCTAAAATGGTTTTCTTTAGAACAAAAACTCTAAATATCTATATCATAAAGATTTTTTTAGAATTCTACTAATCGAAGTGTAATCAAAACCATTACAAGTTTTTAACACTCATTAAAGTTTCGACTTAAAGGAAATGAAAACTCTAAAAAGCAGTAAATTAACAACACTCATCACAATTTCGCACATTCACACGGCATCGATTACAGTGCTACATACTTATGTGAATAGACAGAGCAAGTGCAAGTTAGCGGCTGGCCGCCATCCTCCACCTGCAGCCGCACCCACACCCATAACCATAGCAAAAAAGTTTCAGTAACAACGCTGCATGAAGTGGATGAGCTGAGGATTTTCGTGGCTTAAATTGTTGTGCCAATACCAGCACTACATACATACATACATATGTAGGTACATATGTGCTGTGCCAGTTGCCACATATCTACTGCTTGTACCCATACATATGTACATATGTACATGCAAACAAATTTATGTGCATATTTCTACCACATATCGGCCACTTTATTACGGCACTGCATTCGCGCTAAACCGCACCGCCGTTCGCCTGTGTACACTGCCATGCACCACCATGCACTCCTATTGCCTGCTGCCACTTGTCCGATCCCCCCTCGGCGAGTCACTTGCACATTTGCAGCACAACCTCTAATTGCAAAATACTTTATGCCTTTGCATAATTTTTGCTTTTGAACTCTATGCCACTCCTTCGCCTTGTTCTTTGTCTTCTACTTCTACTTCTTCTGGTTCTTATGCTCAATAAGCTTTGCTACTTTACTTTCATGGTATTTGTCTGGATTTATTATTATTTTTTTTTTTTTAGAGTTTTCCTTTTTCCTATTTCTTTGTGCAAAATGGAGTTGCTGCTGTTGAGTGCAATTTTCTATAGTTTTTTTTTTTTTTGAAGAGCGTTGGGCTTAACGCTGAGCCTGGAGTCGAGTCATTTGAATCATTATTTGTATTAAATTTATTTCACAAAGAAAATCCACTACGGTTTATTTGAAATTTGAAAGCGATTTGAATTGTTCAGCGCAAACGAAAGACTCACGAAACGAACGTGCGTTCAAATATTTGCCAAAGGCAAACGCGTACCAACTGCACGTTTACTGCAGCATTCGCTATCGTAAAAATTTCACTTTATACGCGCGCAGACTCTTGCGTTTTTCACAGTTTTTTTTTTTTATATATTTTTTTCAGTTTTTTCTGCTTTATTTTTCGTATCCCTATACGCCGCAATCGGATTAAATCAGTTATTTTTGCTTTGTTCTTTCTTCAACAGATTTATTAATTCTATATATGCACACAGTATCAAATCGGCTTCAAAATATTATAAATTATACACAACGCTGTGCTTAACGAATAGCCCACAGAGTGCCAGTTCACTAAACAAATCAGGTATTTAGAGTCAATGAAGCATTGCAAAATCTCTTAGTTATTTCTTATTTTCATAGCAGTTAGTTATGTAGGTAGCACTAAATATCTTATCCGTTTACTGTACCATACCACACGAAGGCCAAACACACACTAAAACTTGCTTGGGAAAAATCTGAATTACCAACCAAATGGTGAACCAGCAAAGAGACAAGTAGCCGGCCGACAAGCCCAACACCAAAAGTACCAAGCAACGGCGGCGGCAACGACCAAGAAACCACGAAACTCAGCAGCAGTTAGTCAGCCAGCCAGCCAGCCAAGTCAAGTCAAGCCGAAACGAAAAAACGGGCTACAAGGCGCGCGAAAACAAAAACAAAATTGTGCTATGCAGACACACACATACACGCGTACCTGTCCATGTGTCAGCAAGTATGGGTCTGTTGATTTACTTATGGGTTTGTGTGTGTGCAAAGGCACTCTTCTGTTTTCCTACTTTGCTTTCGCCTTCGTCTTTTCGCCTTTCGACTTTAACGAGTGCGAGTTTGAAGTTAGTATAGCCACTTTGTTTGAATTTAAATTTAAAAAAAAAAAAGCAAAATTTGAATGTAGAGTTTTTGTTTGTTAGGGGTTAACTTACGATGTCTGCCACTCTCCTGGAAGCAGAACGGCACTCTTAAGCAAGGATCATACGATTTGTATATTTTAGCAGTAGCACAGTGTGGTATTACCGAGTCGTAAGGCGCGGACGCGGGCCGCCACGAAGTTACGCAAATTTAATGTTTGAAAGAGCAATAATGTCAACGGATTTTATTTCGCTTTTGAAAAGGTAATACTGTCGATTGACTTTATGCGAAATAGTGTCAATTGACCTTATTTCCGTTGATTTTGCTACCTGTCACCGTAGATTTTTATCTGTTTAAATTTAAACATGAGCACGACCCGTACTGGGACTACTGCGGAAGTGGCGTGGAAGAAGACGTCCACCATGTATTCTTTGAGTGCCCTCGATGCAATCGGCAGATGAACCAATTGAAACTACCCGTTGGAGAGGTGTTTACGACACACAGTCAGTAGTCGTCTATACGATGAAAGGAGCCAGTGAATGGGCATTAACCAGCGACACACTCACTTCAACTTTGAAGAACTCAGGACCCTAAAAAAATAGCGACGTATATCCGCGCATTGGAACCAAACCATGATGTTCACCAAACCAAGCCCAGGCGCGGACTTGAACCTAGGCCGTTCCAGCCGTCAGAGCAGTGCGACTTTGAAATCCATGCACCCGTAGAGCAGGTGCTGTGCGGATTGGAGCCTAGGCTGTTTCAACCGCCAAGGTAGTGCGGCATTGAAACTTGTGCTTTGAGAACGCCTATTGAACACGAAATTTACCAATTAAAGCGTAATCACGAACTGGAACCTAGGCCGTTTCAGTCACCTAGACGGTGGGGTCTCGAAAATGTGTGCAATCGAAGCGTAGGCTCGGACTGCAGCGCAGCTTCGAATTTCGTACACACGAGGCTTCGGCGCGATTGGAACCTAGGCCTTCCTAACCGCAAAGGCAACTCTCCGCTTATGTAAGCCTGATCAATGAAATACCAGCGACAAAAAAGCAGCTTTAAGACATGTCATATAAGGTATTTTGTATCTAAGAGTTAAATAAATAGTTTAAAAAAGATCCTGAAAACACCACTCTGTAACGGTCAAATTGTGTGGTCACTGTTTTAGACAAGCTTCGACCATTATTTCGTCAGGGTGCGCTAAATTTCGGTGCTGTCGATGCGTTAAAACATTGAGGATACCGCATGTCCACGATTTCTCGGAGTCGGCTAGGCATTGCAAGAGTGCCGGAAGTGTAGATTCAAGAATAGAGCTCAATACTCCCCATTTTTTTCTCGTCTCTGGAGCCATGACAAGAGTCCAGGCAACACATTTGCTTATCGTGCCTTGCCATTAGATATGTTGTTTGGCGGTTCAGCATATCTGATCTCTCTTCATTGAAACCTGACCTGTACTTTATTACCTAGGATGTAAGTTAGACTGACAACCAAACGTTCATTAGTTCGATAGAGATAGATATGAATCGAAGTATGAATGAAGATAAGAGCATATGAGAACGAATAATGATACTAATGATGGCCTAACTTTGGTGTGACTTCCACCAAAACTTGACAAGGAATGAGGGAAAATTGTTCCGAAATACAGCGAGATACATTCGCTACATGCGCACAGTAGCCTGTTTAACATAGAAACTGTGGTTTTGACCGTGAAGAGCGGTCTGACTTAAGCTATGTATATCCATGTATAATAGCCGGTCTCAGAGCTTAGGTCTAACTGAAGGCTCCCCGCCAATTGAAATGCTACTGAGCCGGAGGCACCCTTACATTATGACCTTTAATGCGACTAAGTAGAAAGACACCGCAATGGTCACAGAGCTGGAAGCTGCGGTTTAGTGACAGCTCTTCTGAGCAAAACCGCAATCCTACATACCTGGTTCATCAGCTTTGAGCTATCGAGAAACTATAGCAGTAGATCTGGAAGCTATATCTGTGAAATATTAAGGTTTTTCATAATCTTGGAATGTTTTTAATAAAAAATATTTGACTATGCACTGGCTGCCGCAACATGGACTCAGATTTTTAGCGAGTCTTCTGGTAATTTTGCTGTAGTTTCTCTTATTTTCATTACCCCCTTTTTTTGACAGCCACTGCAAACAAGCGATGCTGGCAACCGCGAAATGCCACACAGCACAGTAGTAAAGGTAAAGTTTCTTTGCGTTTAAAGAAGAATGGCGGCGAAAACAACGCTGCTAAGAAATTGTGAATTGAGCAGTGTTGAAGAAAAATTTCCGCGGCGAATTGATGCTAGGTGTTGCGGCAACAGGTAAACAGCAAAACAACACACATTTTTAGGGAGAGTGAGAAAATGAGCGATGAGTAAAATCGGCGGAAAATGCATGAAAGCATTTGCTTGCAAACAAAGGCAAGGGAAATTTTGAGCCATTATAAAGAATGGTGCAAATGGGCGCTACACTCGAGCTGACTTAGAAAATCCGGTGTAGTAAATTTTTTCCAAACATATGCACACTCTATGATGACAAACGATTTGAAAACACTTCTAATGAAAATTTGTACATTTACTTATTACACCTTATTTATTATCTGTTTAGCAAAACTTCTGGTTACTTTGAACGATTTGAAGTACCTGCCCGCCCGCTTGTGCCCTTTTGTACCTTTTTCACACCATACATATGTATGTATGTATTTAGATATTTTTTCTTTTGTTCCTGTGTGCCTTTGTTGTTGCCTGCCGTGATGTCGTTGATCCTTTTTACGGTGCGCAGTTCGCCTTTTATTTCCAAACAATTTTCCCATTGATCCTTTCTTCGTCCTCATTTTTATGCACACGACATGGGTTCCCCAATTATTAGGTAACACTTACTACAATATATTTATATAGGTATATGCATGCATATTTGCATTTGCATTTTTATGATTCTCATTTGTCGATTACGTGTAACCGATGCACTGTAACCGATTAGCAACGGACATGGCATCCGTCAACTTTAGAGGTTTTTACATATGTGCGCAGACTTAGGGTAGAACTTTGGCGTGAGAAGAACAGAGATCTTGTACTTAAGTACTAGAACAGGGTATTTGAGATCAATAAATTTTTGGTACGAAAAATTTTCTCCTCAAGAACATCGATAAAACATACTTTATAATACGTCTGTTAATGCCGAAGATATGTATGAGGAAAAATTTAAAAAGTCGGCCCTAAGGTTCGGCAATAAAAAAATATTTGTTTCGAAATCGCCTTGCGAAAATACTTTACAACTCAGAGGTGTACGGCGAACATTTTTTGGTTGCTTGTAAGATGGTATGGTGAACATTTTTTGGTTGCTTGTAAGATGGTATGGTCTAATGTAGGGATGGGCANTCCCAATTATTAGGTAACACATACTACAATATATTTATATAGGTATATGCATGCATATTTTTTATTGCATTTTTATGATTCTCATTTGTCGATTACGTGTAACCGATGCACTGTAACCGATTAGCAACGGACATGGCATCCGTCAACTTTAGAGGTTTTTACATATGTGCGCAGACTTAGGGTAGAACTTTGGCGTGAGAAGAACAGAGATCTTGTACTTAAGTACTAGAACAGGGTATTTGAGATCAATAAATTTTTGGTACGAAAAATTTTCTCCTCAAGAACATCGATAAATCATACTTTATAATACGTCTGTAAATGCCGAAGATATGTATGACGAAAAATTTAAAAAGTCGGCCCTAAGGTTCGGCCATAAAAAAATATTTGTTTCGAAATCGCCTTGCGAAAATACTTTACAACTCAGAGGTGTACGGCGAACATTTTTTGGTTGCTTGTAAGATGGTATGGTGAACATTTTTTGGTTGCTTGTAAGATGGTATGGTCTAATGTAGGGATGGGCAGATTTTTGGCTCTTAAAGCATTCAAAGAGCCAGCAAGAGGTAAATCAGTTCTCAGGATAAAGGGGGTGTACAAAATACATTAAAAACATCATATATATTAGTAGTAATGAGAGTCGGAATACAAGAAATTTGAATACGCACTTGTTCCCCCTTCATGCTGGCTTTGGATGTTACCCCACATCTACCATCTAAATGTGCCAAGCCGGCTCCTAAGTCCAAACGGCTCATGGTAGCCACATTGCCCATCTATGTACAAGGGATAATGCCTGCCAATACTGAATGGCTGTCCCTTTTGCTCATGACCATCNCCCCAATTATTAGGTAACACTTACTACAATATATTTATATAGGTATATGCATGCATATTTGCATTTGCATTTTTATGATTCTCATTTGTCGATTACGTGTAACCGATGCACTGTAACCGATTAGCAACGGACATGGCATCCGTCAACTTTAGAGGTTTTTACATATGTGCGCAGACTTAGGGTAGAACTTTGGCGTGAGAAGAACAGAGATCTTGTACTTAAGTACTAGAACAGGGTATTTGAGATCAATAAATTTTTGGTACGAAAAATTTTCTCCTCAAGAACATCGATAAAACATACTTTATAATACGTCTGTAAATGCCGAAGATATGTATGAGGAAAAATTTAAAAAGTCGGCCCTAAGGTTCGGCAATAAAAAAATATTTGTTTCGAAATCGCCTTGCGAAAATACTTTACAACTCAGAGGTGTACGGCGAACATTTTTTGGTTGCTTGTAAGATGGTATGGTGAACATTTTTTGGTTGCTTGTAAGATGGTATGGTCTAATGTAGGGATGGGCAGATTTTTGGCTCTTAAAGCATTCAAAGAGCCAGCAAGAGGTAAATCAGTTCTCAGGATAAAGGGGGTGTACAAAATACATTAAAAACATCATATATATTAGTAGTAATGAGAGTCGGAATACAAGAAATTTGAATACGCACTTGTTCCCCCTTCATGCTGGCTTTGGATGTTACCCCACATCTACCATCTAAATGTGCCAAGCCGGCTCCTAAGTCCAAACGGCTCATGGTAGCCACATTGCCCATCTATGTACAAGGGATAATGCCTGTCAATACTGAATGGCTGTCCCTTTTGCTCATGACCATCTATTTCAAAGTCGATTCACATGATAGATAGAAGATGATAAAATATCGTTGCGTCTACAAATTTCTTACCGACTTTTCAAGGCTGTGTTGTCTTCAAGAGAGAACCACATTGAAAAGAGGGGGTTTATTGCCTAGTCAATTTTTCTATTATAAAGTGGGTCTATGTGGGGGATCGAAATAACTGTTATTTGTTTTCGAAATTTCTGTTCAAGAGCATAAAGATTTTGTCGGTGTGATATTTCATTAATTTTAATCTTAAACGATTTAATTTTTTTTTTTCAAACAAGTCAATAATTGTTATTTTTTACCGGTACTTACAGTCTAAAATAATAGTTAAAATTTTACTTGAATTTTTTTCGATAAATTATAAAAGGTAAAATTTTGTCTTCAAATCAAAAATAAAACTTAAAATTGTATTGCTATTTCATCTGCTTGTAAACTTTTAAGTTAGAAACTATTTACTTTAAATAAGATATGAAGATCGATAGTTAACTGCTATTTGTGATCGTAAACATATCAATGAAAAAATTACGATTATTTATCGACTTTTTTGAAAAAAAAAAAATCATAATGGTTACGGCTATAAACACAACGCTCAATCTTAGAAAGCCCGTTTCTAAGGGCAGCTATATGGACGGTTGCCTGCAGAATTCGTACTCACCCGCTGCACAGTGAACCAAAACTGCCATTTGATGTTCGTAATTCACAGGAGCCTTCATTTTGCAGTCAATTTGATGCATTTTTTTAACGAAAGTTTGTTTCTTTAATTTACAAAAGACCAGTTGAGTACGATTTTTGAATTTTCATTTTCTGGTAGTAAATTTTTTAGTGCAAATTTCCTGCTTAACTTTGAAGAAAGTCGATTCTACTGTTCCAGTTAATAAAGGTTACATAATAAAAATTAGTTGAAAAAATCGTAGGGGTTCCTCCAAAACGAAAAAATTTGAAGTGTTAAAAAAAAATCACCAACATAAATTCACCAAAATAATTTTTTTTTTCGTTCTTAGAAAAATGTTGGGTATGCAGTTTTATGTATCATGAAATTTTGGCATAAATTGAAAGTTGCAGGTGGCTACAGATCTGCGTATTGTGTAGTTTATATTTTTATTATATATATTAAGAAAATTAATCAATAACAATTAATAAAATAAATTAATCAAATTGAGTAAAAAATTAAGGCTACAGTGAATTATGAACAGTAAATTCCAGTTTTGAACCACTGTGCGCAGCAATAAAGCAGGGAATCCCATTTATACGTGATTAGGAAGTCGATCTTTGAGAGTATGAGCTATTACTTAATTCTGGAATATCAAAATTCTGTAACTTTGGAGAAGACTAAGCAGGCTCATTGTCTAGGCTAGATTCTGTATAGGAATCTGTGAGGTCAGTATAAAAATGAACAAATTGTATTTCGTAGCTAGTATTTACATGAATAGCAAATACATGTAACAAAATGTAATACTTTCTATTTCAACACATTTTTTTTTAGACATGTTTTAACAAATCAAATATTTTTTTTGCATAACTTTATTGGCATGTATGTACTCTCTCTCTCAAACCGGTTTGGTGTCAATGCAACAACAACAACACTAGTAGCAAGCAATAATGCAAATAAAGACAAATGTTACAGTTTTGCACTCAACCCATTTTTTATTTTTTACAATAAATAAAATAAATATTAATAAGATGTCCAATATCCTTTGGATTTTTTCAGCTCGTGGATACGATTAGGCATACTTC
>NW_016166754.1:0-23296 GCF_001687245.7 Rhagoletis zephyria | reverse complement strand
TAATGTTCGGCTCCGCCCGAACTTAGACTTTCTTACTTGTTTTATTAGTATTTATTATTGTTTATTTATCCATCGATTTTCATCATTGGTAGCTAATTTTTTTGTTTGCAAAAGAACAAAAGAAAATACAGGACACCCTAATGTCCGTATATACTCATGTACAATGTGTTTATTTTTTTTCTAAGCCCGTGCAAATGAACTTAAAGCACACTTCACTTTACGTTGATACGTATGTATATACATACATATGTCCCTATCCGTATCACACGTATTTCTTTTCATTTATTTTATTGCACAAACTTGCACTCAACTACTCAGATTTTTATCACAATTTGGCGAATAAAGATAAAAAATAAAATAAAATAAAATAAAAGAAAAGTAAGCGTAGCAAAATATCTCGCAAGTTATACAATTTCTTCCCTTGTTTTGTGCTTTCTTTTAGTTACATCGCGGCATTGTCTGAGTCGTATGAGCTGCTCCCTTGTGCCAATCTACAGTTCTGTTCTGTGTCAAGGATATACGAAACAAAGTAGTTTTGAGTATAATTTACGTCATTACTTACAAATTTTTGCACTTGGCGCATGGCGGTACCAAATTTTTTTGATAAATACATATAAGTGTGCATATGTGTGCGTGTACGCGGATATGTGCTTTCGACTGTTAGACAACACAGAAGAGCACGCATTTTTAAATAGTTTTGTTACTTCGAAGACAAGTTAAATCTGTCTTAGCTCACTTTCAGTTTTATTTTCCTTTGCAATTTGAACTAAACCAAGCGCGTGTCTGTGCGCCATCTGAAGCACTGCTCACTTATGATTTGTAGATAAGTGGTACTCGTTAAAGACAAATGCAAGGGTGAGTGCCAGCAGAGGTAGACGACGTCACTTACTTGCTCACTTATGAGCATACTAAATAGATATCTGCTGCAATTACATGTTTTGAAATTTCTTTTTTAGGTGAACACATTCTTTTCTTAGATACGTATGCCTTCTTATTTTACATTTCACGAAAAGACTGTCATTTAAGTAACACAAAGAAAAAGTATTCTCTTTTATCCATTTTTATATATTCGCTACACGCAATGTTGGCGTTTGTTGTTTCTTTCTCCTTTCCTTATAAGTATTTGTTTAACTTTTATTACATGTGGTTGACGCGATTTTCATGAGTGTGTATGTGTTTTACATACATATGTATGAAGGTATGCATTAATGTCCTATATACATATGTATATGTCATATGTTTTATAAGCATAAGCATACATATTTCTCAATAGTAGGCTGACAAGTTAAGCTTTGATTTTCGTTTATGTTTGCTTCGGCTTAGGCTGAACCGAAATTATGTGCATAGTAAGCTACAAAACTATCGATTACACGAACACATATTGCAGTAAGGACTATTTTTTGCGGCAAGAAATGTTTTTTTTTCTTAGAAAAGGCTAAATTAAATGAAGTAAAGGATTTTTTTTGAAAATATTCAAGTGAGTAGGTACGTGGAAATTTATATTTCATAAATATTTATTTACCGAAAGCCTTTATACTATTCCAAAAGGTCATTTTCACAAATTGCGATGACATTCGAAGAATTCCTGAAATTATAAATGGTAAAATTCTCCGGTACTTAATTAGTTATTTTGGCGGCTTCTTGTTCTTCTTCTGTTCAAATGAAACCTTTTTGGTTTTAGGTGAGCTCCTCATCGTACCAATTTTTCTTTCGGGCTCGCTGAAATCCAACTACCTACTTCTTTGGCGGCTGTGCTTAATGAGCGGAAAATGTAGCTCCACTGCACGCGCATGTCGGTTTGTTGAAGAGTATCCCCAGAGAGCAGGCGTGAGGGCAGAGTGGCGAACAAATAAACGGTTTGTTGTGATTGCAGCATTTCGACGTTTAGCTTTCCTTGCATTGTTGGGCGCACATTTTTTTTTTGTACAGAGGCGGATGCGTATCTTGCCTGCAACAAGATAGGGTCTCCCAGAGTGTACGTACGTCTAAAACATTGGAAGCATATATTCCGTCTATCGAAACATGATCGATCTGGTTTCTTGTTTCTCGATCTGAAGACAGCCATGTAGATTGATGCGGGCCTTTAAATGCGCGAAACTAGTACTAAAAAATGCATGGCACGATTTTTATATCGTGTTGGGGGTAGCGCTCATATTTACGCTGTAAGCGCTCATAGAAGATACCTTGGACGCCTCGTCTTTCTCTTCCATCAGGGAATGGGCACAGATGAGCGAGATATTGAATAATCTCGCTTTGATGGGGATTGTGGCTAGACTACTCGTGGCTTTCCTCAACGTAAACTCTTGCAATGTATATGCATACGTATTTAGTGAATTTAAATGGCTGCACTGCGGAAAAAGTTTATTCCATTATTATGAATTCGTTCGATGCACGATAAACGCTTGCATTCTCTATCTGATTTGTGCTGGTTCACAAAAAAAAAGTGAACAAAAACCATAGTCATTCACAACAATACATCTATCGGGCGTATGAAAACGATAATACGAGAATTGATTTCATACGATACGCTTGCAAGCATTTATCCTCTATCGTATGCAAATTTATAATAGGGGCGGTTAGTTACGGTAATTAAATATATTTCTCTCAGTGTGCTTCATAAAAAACTCATTTATAGTTTGTAGAGTGCATCTACTCTTTTGTTCGTCTGTGTATCTGTGTAGAAGTATTAGAGGTCATATGGCCAGTTTCTTCGTTTATGGTCTGGCACCCTGCCTACCAATTGAGGGATAGATAGCTTTCTGCTAAAACTCTTTGTTCTTAAGTATCAGATAAAGATTTTTGAGTAAAAATCAATGCTGCTTGTTGGCTTAGCACTAATATTTATAGTTTTAGTGCTAAGTTTTTGTTAAGGTTAACAAAAGGTGACGTGAATAGAAAAGCCATTTAGAAAATGATGTTTCCGCTTCATAAAAAAAAAAAACGGCCAACCCATAAAGTTTATCTCAACAAAATGTTTACAACCGCTCTTACTACTTTTACGCAATTTGTTATGGTTGCGTGCGTTATATAAATGTTTTTTTTTTTTTTGTTTTTTAGTTGTACCTATGGGTGAGAAGGCCTCGAAGGCTTAAATGCCAGGCAGTGTCGCATTGCGTATCCATAAACCACTGTTTGTGTGTGTTTTTTTTTTTTTTGAGATTTCAAATTTATAGCACATATATTTGTAGGTAAAATCGTTGTATATATTTCTTGCGAATCCGCCAGTCGTTAGATGTGTTCGTAAGCGCCGATGGTATGTCGGCAACATTCCTGCTTGCCTGGTTGTTTGGTCGGTTGCCCAATTGTTGGAGCGCGAAAACTCAGCGAACAGAAAAATCAATATCGTTATTACTGAAGCGGAAGCTACAAATAAAATGCTGACAAAGCGCTGTTGTTGGTTGATTTCGTCCTTATTGTGTTGTCGCTAACAACAACAACAATAAAAGTCAGAGTGCCATCGCCACCACAGGGAAGTGTTTTCAATTACTAAATATATATACATAAACAAAAGTAACCAGAAATAGCAACTGTGGTGGCGAAAAAAGTTTGTGCAAAATTGTTGTGAAGGCGTATGTGTGTTTGGAAATGCAGGTCAAATGTAATTTACGAAAAATCAATGCTACGTTTATTATTTATTTTTTATTAAATATCTAACAGGAACAGCACCTCTGTGTGCTATAAAAAAAGAACGTTAGATAAGAAAAATATCGTTGCAGTTTACACGTGTACAAACATGCGAAAGTCTGCAATATGTATTGAAATTTGAATATGTAAATGCATAAATATTTTAAATGTAGTGTAAACACAAACACAAGTGGCAACTCTTTGTATTTCCCTGGGCGTTGGAAGCATACAAATATTTTCAAAAAAGCTATTTTCACCTACTTTCGCTTTCCCTTTCCCCTTTCCCCTTTCCGTTTTCAATTTAGGTTTATGTATGTATTCCCCAGCTTTGTCAATATTATCTCACCAACTTTTTTGTTCCCTTGTTCACTCTGCCAATTGCATTCAAATATTTGTGTTTCTTTTTTGTACTCTTTCTTTTTATAAGTTCATGTTTTAGTGTTGATGTTCTTTCATTGATTGCTTGCCAGTTCGTTTTACAAATCAACATATTTTCAATTATTTCCCTGAAATACGAATATTTATAGCACAGCGTGTATGCAAACAAAAATGCAATAAATATTGTAACGAAATCAAATGGGATTCTTGAAGGGTCTTGAAGAGTAGGTACTAAATATAACGAGAGAAAATATAAAATAATTGATGCGGCTTTGTATTGGGATCCGAAGAATTTAATACTTTTAGCGGGAAATTTCAATAAACATGTGTTTATAGGGAATTTACATGAGGCGATTTTACAGCGAACATTTAGTTCAATGCAGCACTTGCCTGGCGTAAATGGCCTTTTCAACTAAATAATCGCTTTCGAAGAAGTTGGTCAGCTGCCTACTTTCGTTCAAATTTTGATTCACCTAATCGCCTGTGAGTGTTTAGTCATGTAACCAATTCAACTAGCTGAGTATTTAGAATAATGGTTTTGCAAATGCAAGTATTTAGTAAAACAAATATGAATATGAAAATATATATTGAAGAACAAAACGAATACGATTTTTGAATAGCTATCAGGGTGCTGGGGTTTAGGGGAGACCGCAAAGTGTCGTGACCCCACATAAGCTGCGACCAAAAATAGTTATCGACCCTTCATTTATTGTAACAAGAAGAAATATTTCAGATTTCGAAAACAAATGGTAAAACGCCCAGCCCCCCTATGCAAGTGAGTGGCAGGGAGCCAACTTTTCCGATGTCCAGACCCCTATATTGGTGAATAGGATTAATGCTTTTCACTTTTGTTGATTCTTATTACCATTTCTTAGCCTTAGGGCCAATTTCACAATGCGTAGTTAACTCGGAATCGGGAGTACTGAAAATGTAGTGTGCCCAACCGGGGCACAAATAACCTTTTTTCTTAAAGAAAATTTTTAAAATCATACCGGATGGAGAATAGTCTTTAAAATATTTTATATTTTTTTTCAGCCCAGAAAATTTTGAATTTAGATGTAAGATGTATAAATAAATAAGGTATAACAAATAATGTTGTTTTTCAATTGTTTATTTATTAAATTGAGCTAATATAAATAATAATTAGTTCACTAAAATAACAATGAGGTGTAAAACGTAAACGAACGATAGTAAAGTAAACTGACTATAATATAGTCACACGACTTAGTTAGGACGATCTGGAGTAGCTACCGAATTGAGTTATATATCAAATTAAAGTGCAGGCTGCAATTACGGTTACCGCGTTTGTCACACAAGTAAAATTGGTAGAAAAAATTATAGCGAGCAGTGTAATCTATTGAAAAATATTTACCAAATATCTGTGGAATTTTGATTCGGATTCGTCTTACTCATAGTTTTGAAATTTTTTTCGCGAAACCAAAAAATAAAAGTTTGCTTAGATCACTTTCTTTTTTCAACATCTAGGATACCACTGCACTGAGCCAAAAGCACAATAGTTTTTTCAACCAAGTTATGGTTTGATTTTTTCATGGTCATTAAGCCGATTGTAAGAAAAGTGATTCAAGTTGAACATTTGAGAACAAATTCGTATGTAAGCCAGTAGCTGAACGAGCACAGGCTCTTGCTGTTATTTGTTGGCTTCCAGCAGTACGAACTTCGTCAGTGCGATACATCATTTTTATTTTGTTTTTTGTTTTTGGTTTTTCTTAATTACGAAAAAGCCTCTATGAAGTGCAGAACCAAATCAAACGACGAAGAAAATTAATTCAACTTGAACATTTGAAGACACATTTATAAAGCTGCTGTAGCTGAGTGTGTAGAGATGCTTGCTGTTATTTGCTAACCCCGTCAGTGGCAACATGTTAAAATGATAATACAATTTTTTTTTATGCATCCGAATCCGAATTAGGAAAAAGCATCTGTGAAGTGCAGAACATAAACGTATTCAAACGAAAAATCGCCAACCAAAAGTTTGGTTAATGTAAACAAAATTGTGATTAATATTACCAAATCATTGTTGAAAATATCAACCAAGGCATTTTTAATATTAACCAAAAATCACGTTAATTCCTTCACAAGTTTGAATTTGGTAATATTAACCAATTCTTGGTTAATTTTTCTTTCAAGTTTCAATCTTCGTGCAAACTTAAAAAAAAATAAATAAAAAATGAAAAATTTTCAAGCTTTTTAATTAGATTTCCGAGAAGTATTTTGAGTACGCAGTTTCGTAGCCCATTTAATTTTTAGTGTAACAAGTCCGAAGTAGCTGGAACTTACCGTTGATTTTAAACAACTTTTTTGTTGAAAGTGTGGCTGGTTTTCTCCACGTAAAAAAATCTTCTAACTTACTTCGTATGGAAGAAAATGACTGATATCGTCAACAAAAACTTGCCAGAAATTAACGGCAAGTCCTACTTATTTACACCAAACTGCCATTTTATCTCAATATTTCTAAGAAATCTAATTGTAAAGCACGAAATTTTTAAGAACGTTTCTAGACTTTTTTTTAAATATTGGATTAACAGCAACAGCAGAGTTCAAATGTTACAAAAACAGTAATTATTAAATAATTTGAAGGAATCATTTAAATTTGTAAAGGTGGTCTACGTGGAAAATGACCTAAAAAGCTTTCGTATTAAATTGGACAAGCTAACAAAATATTCAGCAAATCCTTTGCAGCCAACAGCGTAAATAGATTTGGATGGCAGACGTTATACCCGCTGCAATCATTTCTTGTAAATCTCAACTTCCTTAACTCCTAGGCTGTCTGCTAAACATAAGTCACATACATACCCACTTACAATATTCTGTATTCTGACTTGCTTTCGGCAACTTCAATTTACTTGGAGTAGGTAATTTCATTGTTTGACCACTTCACTGACTAAATAGTTGAATGGTTCACTGACTGACTGCATAGCTCGTTGGCAGCCATTCAGGCAGCAAATACTACTTAGTTTATCGTGGCGGGCGTTATCGATTATGTGTCGATTGCATGACGAAACCTTCTTCGCGAACTCAACGCAATTTTCATTGCCCTTTTCACATTCACATTCGCATTCGTGTTTCATTTGATTTTTGATTGTTTTCTGTCGATAACGAGTTCTTTTATGTTTTGGCAAACAAAACTATGTAGTCAAAATGTTCATTTTGTACATAGAGGAAAATAGTTAGTAAAGCAACGGTATTTCTGTTGTACAGAGATTCCAAATTTTCAATTTAGGAAAGAGTGTTCAGGGTTTTTTCAGCATCAATGATTTTCGGTATCGCATTAACAAATCAAAAAATGAGGTGAGGAGGCAAAGCACAGATTTGTATTACAAATTAACTTCTCGTCTCAAATTTGGTGCGCTAGCAATATAAGAAATTAAAGCGTTCATTACTTTGTACGGTTGGGTAAACTATGTTTCTTATGTTATGTCGAGAAAGGCAGTTTTTATGTAAAATGAATGAAATATGTACACATGTAAATACAAAGAAGTATTCTGCATTGATTTTTTCACGATATTCAAAATATTTTCAATGATAAATAGCTTTCGTCAATTTTTTATAAATATGTACACATAAACATATATAAATATCATAGTGTAGTGCATTACTTCCATATAAAAAAATCGTTATATGGAAGAAAAAGCTCAACAACATTGACAAAAAATTTACGAAATTTTTCAGCAAATTTAAATTTATGCTTTGCTGTGCTATTTAGAAAATTTGGTTTTCATGGTTTCTGTTGTAGAACGGGCTATTTATTTAAAAAAAAAAACTTAAGAAGAAAACTTATTTGATTATTTTTATTTGAATGAATAAATAAATAAATTTGTATGGGCGGTAGCGCGCGTTCGTGATGTATCAAAAATATATTTAGCCTATACCCATCCTTGTGAGGCCTGCAGTAAGTGTCTAAAAATTTCAAAAGTATATATAAGTATAGATTATTACCGGCCAAACTCAATCGTGTTTTTTCAGGCGAATCTTCATTAAGTCTTTAGAAAAGTCATGATTTGAAAGCCTAAAATTGTTTTTACAAATTGATTGAAAATAATCCCGAATAATTACGTTTCAAGACATATTTTTGCTAATTTACGAAACACGAAGTCTTTAATTGGCTCTATTGAAAAATATGAAATTTTGAGTTGTGTCGTTATTGCAGAGAACCATCGATATATTGATAATTTTTTATAAATATATAATTTTTTATTTTTATAAAATTTTATTTTTTTGTATATATGTATTTAGTTTGGAATTGCCGATTGATTCATTAATGAGAATAGAAGCTTCATTAACCACAATTTAAATACTTACGTATATATATATATGTGCGTATTGTATTGTCCATATAATATTTCGCATTTACATTTTTGCAATGTATTTGGCCGAGCTTTAACTTTAATGTGTGGTGTGGCTTTTTATTTTGTTACACAAATGGAAGGACGCAACCACCCAACGGAAAATGGATTTTATGAGAAGCCCTTTTTCATGGCAGAAATACACTAGGAGGCTTGTCATTACTTGCCGCCGGGTGACAGCTGGTTTGAAAATTTGTTTTTTAATTTAGATGTTTCCCATATCAGGGATCGAACCCAGGCCCCACAGATTAGTACTAGGCAACTCTAATCACCCAGCCATAGTGTCCGTCCTTCTACATAGCATTATATAATTTAACTAATAACTTTTAAAGGAATTCTTATTTATTGAATATTCCATTAATGAGAAAAATTAAATTTTAATGAGAATCATTAGCTCACCACATAATAAATATTCAATCGAATATTTTTACGTAAGCGTAGATATATTAAATTGTGATATAATACACAAAAGTGGTACTCTATTGGAATATATCCAATTTCATGCATTATATTTACTATTAAACCGCTGAATTTTTATTGATATCAATGTAAATATATGCATTTATATTGTTGCATATGTACTATATACCATGAATTTGGAATTGTAAGTGACGCAGCGTATAAATAATGTATGCGCATTTTCGTATTTTGACTGTGTAATTGTGAATGCAATTTTAAATTTGTGGTCAGCGCATTTTGGGCGAAATGCAAATTTATGGCTATTATAAATGCCTGTACGCTCAGACGTAACGCAAACTTACATAATAAACCAAAATAAAAAGAAGACATTTAATCGAAGTGAGGCGCGATGAGGCGATTTTATGAATAGTTTTAAGAAAAAGTTGCATAGGAAAATTAACTATACTGCAAAGTTTCTACTGAAATCTGGCCGAACAAGTAAGCGAGTTGATATATACGTGGTCAAAATAACAACTCGTGCTCATATACCCGTAATTACGTATGTAACGTATCCGCCCCGTAGCACTTATTGTTAGCCATACACCGTCAGCAAACACATTTACTTGCACGCCTTAAATAAAAAATCACATTTTTTAAAAGTAATTAGCTTATAAACGCGGGTTTCCCCCCCCCCCCCATGTTATGAAAAATATTAAAAATAATTTTAATATGTTATATTTTATATCTGTGCCCATTTTGTTATAGCTGCATATTTTTTAAGCGAGTTAAGATATTTAGGCCAATTAAAACTAGGAAATTATAAAATCTCGTCTGCAAGATAGTTATACGAAAGATATCAATCCCTCTAAGTTTACCTTAAAAAGGTTCCAGGGACACGCAGCGTGAACGTGTAACCTTCTGGCAGGTGCCACGGCGGGTTCTTAATATTTCCAACTCAAATTCAGTAAACTGGCTTTGATAAAATACCATTTTTCCGTACTGCAGCTAAAAGCCTTCAGAGGTATGCACCATGCGATTTTTAGATGGAATTAAATTTTGTCTGTCAAAACGGCACTCTGTAAAATAAATCTCCATAACAAATTTAAAATACTTCCAGAAATTTTCTATCTTTCCAGAGATACATATGTATGTGTTATGAATGCCTCCTTTTCCAATAACTCACAGTTTTTTCATGAACAATTTTATATACATACATAACTTCATACCAAGCTCTAGTATTCTTCCACAAACACTTACCCGGATATTTGTTAAGAAACAATAAATTTGTGCGGGAAGTGTCACCCCCACCTTTTTTTTATGACCCTAGTTTTCTTCTAGAGTATGGAATTGATTTTATATATCCCAATACCAAGTTCCAGTACTCTACCATAAACACCTCTAGAGATATGCAGTATAAAAGTGGTAAGTTTGTACAGCATGTACCACGCCTATTTTTCTCCATGAGTATGGTATTATTTCATGTATCTCTATACAAATTTCCAGTACTCTACTACAAATATTTCAAGAGAAAAACTTTATTTAGTACGGGAGGTGCCATGCCCCATTATCCGAAGTCGGGAAAATATCACATAAACGACCTGCATGATAGCACGAATATGCCGCATAAATTTGGTTGTACTCGGTAAAGCAATTCTCAAGTTATAAGGTAACACCAAACCCGAGCGCACTTGTGCACAAGGGTATTATAACTTTGTTCACATAACGGTTGTTTATAAAAGGCAAAACGAGTCGAGATAGAAATAGACAAATGTATACGTAAATGATCAGAATGAAAAAAGAAAAAAAACACGCCCACAAATTAGTAAATACCGAAGCTCATTAATTCAAAATTGATGTTTGAAAAAATTTTTTAGCACAAAATATGTCTATAATAAACTTTTGGAAAATGGTTTATCCAAAATGTTTGAAATAGAATAAAACTACCCCTGCTTACCAGGTAGCTGTAGCTTTCGGAAATGTGAAAAAATTAGATATATTTGATATTTGTGCCGGGTATCTAATGTCCGGCTCCGCCCGAACTTAAACTTTTTTACTTGTTAAATCTAAGATTAAATATTGGCGTGGAATGTTTTTCCACAGTATTCTTCACGCACATACATACATATATATATTATAGGTAATCGCCCTTTTGTATATTTGTTGTATCTTTTGTAAGTGTAACTGCATGAGCGTGTAATTGTTGCTGCAAGTATATTTATTGTACCAATAGAAGCAACAAATCACAAGCTCACAAAAGAGCGAATTCCCCTATTAATTTCTTTATGTATATAACCTTTTAGATTGAAATTCTTGTTTACGTATAAATAATGTAAAATTGGAATTTTTGTTTCGCAAATCAACGTCATCTTATAATAAAATCAAACAAATTAGGTATCAAATAAAGGAGGAATGAAATAAATTCCAAACTGAAAAATATAAGCGAGGAATGCCACCCACTGAAGAGTTTTTCAATTTAAAAATGTTATTTTATTGCTATATATAGAACAAAGCTTGGGTCAGATATATGATTTTTTTGTATTAAATTAAAAAATATACAGTGCCGGACAAAAGTATTGGCACAGAGAATTTTTCGCAATATATGCAAAGTTTTGTATTCTAATTTATAATAAATATTTTGTACTTAAAACATAGTTCGTACTTCGCCAAAAAACATATAAACAAAATTTCTGAACTTTTTGAAAATTCAACAAATTTGCATACTAATTTGCAACTTTTTAAATATTCAGATTTTTGAGTATAACAAAGTCCAAGTTTGAAGTATCTAAAAAATTGCGTTGATTTTTAGCAATTTTTTTAGTGGAAGGTGTTTTCTCCATACAAAAAATAATTGTCGAACATACTTTGTATGGAAGAACCTGAGCGAAAAAAAGATGCAAAAATTAGCGCGATTTTCTAGCAACTTCAAGCTTGCACTTTGTTATACTAAAAATAAAATAAATAGGTGGAAACCTTAATTTAGATATTTAAACAAAATCGACTTTGTTAATTGAAATAAAGGTAAATATGTTCAAAAAATCAAAATGTAAGTCTCTTAACTAGACGATTGGCTATATATAAGCCACAAAAATATACCACCAATACAAGCATCATATATTGCAAAGCGTGTCCATCACATACAGACTTAGATACCGTTGGCCTTTTTTTGATATGCTATCGACTGGGAAACTAATCTAACAGCCAATTTCACGAAGGCAATTTAAGTGAAAAATGATTTAAATTTTTTGAATGTTTTATGGAAATTGACAGCAAATAAAAAATAATTAACCATTAAAATTTCTGGTGAAACCAGCTGTAACTGGCATACTTCTTTTAAACTTATTTGTGTTCATAGTAAACAAGCCTCTTAAAATTGTTATAGTTTTCTAAAATTGCTATTAAAGTATGCATATTGCCTTCAGCTAACGACTGTGAGCTAATGCCATGCCTTTTAGTAGTATACACTTCCAAAATAGTCGACAAAAAAAAAAAAAGAATGCCCATGGATAAATTATGTTTCAGTTTTTAACCTATGATACTTGATAATGTCTGATGTTTGATTAACTAAATGGCAGCAAATTAAATGCTTGTATTCCCCAAAGTGAGCTGTCATAAGCCCATAATTTTTATCAAATGTTTAATGCTCATGCACACATATGTATGTATGTGTCAAAGGTATGCACGTAAAATTACAAAGCGAATAGGAGAAATATGGATTTAACGCTCTAGAGCTAACGTTACTAAAATTTTGCAATGTAAGTATGTATTTTTTAGCTATTTATTAATGAACTCACTTTTGATTTCAATTGAGCATTTTTTAATCAAATACTAATAAAAAAACATACATATGTACATATGTGCATGACTAAAATGTAGGCACTCAAACCTTAGAGAACTAGCGGTCACAGGTTTTACGTCAACTAAAATCTTCCTTCCTTCTCTTGCCTAATGTGTTGAACTAAAGCGCACAGTGGCTTGACTAGAGAATCGGGAGAAACGAAATACTAAAATCGAAAGTCTTCAATTGGACCGAATATAATTTCTCAGGCCTTCTTCTCCAGGATTTATATGAATGCCCAAGTTTTGCATTTTGCACCTGTAAATGCTACGTCCCTGAACGTATCAGAAACTCCTTAAAATATCAGATTTCCTTATAAGACGCACCCTAGGTTTTGTTCTAATCTAAATTTTATTTTATGTTTAAATAGTAGGTAGTGAAAATTCTGACGATCAATTCTGTCATTTTAAAAATTATTAACTCATCATTTATAATAGCGAAAACATAATTTATTAAATTAACTAAAATGTAATTATATATAATTGCAAAAAAAAAAATGTCTACCAAATTTTGAAAAAAAAAACATATTGACAAAAGGTCGGTTTCCGGGATGTTTCGGTAATTAGAGTGTAACAATTAGTTACTCTCTCACAAGTGTCAAAAATGTGACAACCCGTGCGAAGCGTGAGGAACGCAAACAACCACTTTTCGTGCCTTTTATCAACAAATCACTTCTAAACAATGATTTTAGATATATTTATCTTATCTAGCTAATAAAATTAGCAAATACCTACATTTCTGAACCTTTAGTGCTATTTTCCAATTTTTGTAAAAATTTGCTATCGAATGTAGAAAAAAAAACAACGGCTGTTATTTCAAATTGACTTCTTGCACATTTATGCCCGGAAAAAAAGTCGGTTGCGGGCACGAAGAAGAAGATATTTACGATCCAAAAGTGGAAGGTAACCGCTCTCTGTTACCCATTTTTCTAGCGTGAGAAACGCTTTCTCGGCTGTTTTGGGCACAAACCTATATTGTTGTTGCAGAAAACTCAGCCAATTTTGTTTTATATTTATTTTAAAATTTCTCCGCCATTTTGGCTTTCGCGATTCTGTTAAAATAGTTTTGTCCCGCTAGGTTCTCCATTCGGACCACTGTGTGGCGCTTGCTAAGAAAACCGCGTGAATAAATCTTATTCATGGTTAGTATTACAAAGTTAAATAAGCAATACTCTGGAAGTTCGAAAAAAAGTTCAGTTTTCGGTGTCTGTCACACTAAGACGTTGGCTGTAGAGGGTTAAATTTGTTACTACTATTTTACTTTCTTGCGTGTGTAATACAGATTTATACCGTTACACATGGGCAGCACTTCTCGCAATACGGAAACTGAATTTGTCAAAAT
This sequence comes from Rhagoletis zephyria, assembly GCF_001687245.7. Lineage (NCBI taxonomy): Eukaryota > Metazoa > Arthropoda > Insecta > Diptera > Tephritidae > Rhagoletis > Rhagoletis zephyria. The sequence goes on along the minus strand of NW_016166754.1, from coordinate 9,355 downwards.
GTGTATTCTTTTACTTCCTGGAAAACTTGAAAGTCGATTTGCTACGGTTAAGCTGTAGTATCGCGCACCCGACAAGATCTCATGGAATCCGCACTCAAATAAAACTATGCAAAAGCTTAAGGGTTCCAATTGTAACAAGCGGAAGCTAATCAGTAGGAATTGTGGCCTAGGTACAATTTATCAAGGTGGATACCTATACTGCCCTGGCTTACGTGTTCATCTATAGTTCAATGTGAATAAAACCAAGCACAGCTCTCGAAGTGTTTCCAAACAGGCTGGGTCTGCTAATAGTGTTCGAGGAAGAGATTTGTTTCATTACAAAAAAACTCATAATAAGGGATAATATTGATGACATAAAACGCAGAACTGCGCATTAGATTTATGTTCCTATGGCTTCCGAGGTTTAACTTCATTAGTTTCAAGCTTATTTTTCTAATTAAAACCAACTGGGTGTGACTATAGCATATGTATATGGAGGGGTATGGTATGTAATCCAGAAGGCCACTCTCAGTAGGATGGGGAAGTTAACCCTGCCTTAAACACTTTAGTGCATGCCCTCGAACATTGTCGTAGGCACACCAGGTCACCTCAAAGCTTTAGATTTTAGTACTCATGGCATCTAGCAGATGCGCGTTCTCCAATTGGGTATCGAAATACAGTGGAGTCATGGCCAATAAAGTGGCAGATATTTTCGCCAGCAAAGAGACTTCACAGGGATCCGTAGGTACATTATCCTTAATCAAGCCGCAATGGAGTAGCAAAGAGCTACGTTACTGAACAAGTTTGGAGGATAACAGACAAGCTTTCATCCCGAAAATACCAACAACGAGAACCGAAGCACTACGAATTGCTACAAGCTTTCCTACCAATAACTTTTTTGTAATGAAGCCTGGGAATTGAGAAAACCTCGAAATGTATGCTAATAATCTCTGCATAAACCATTTGCTCTACCACTACAGGGATACTTTCCCTTATACAGCTTATATCATGATATTAAAATATTTGACATGGATTACATTTATAATACTTAAATATTGCTTGCTTTCGACAATTCGCAGAATTGCAAACTTACATTTTCTGCAATCAATTGAGAAGAATATTGAAAAGCATGCAAACGTATCGGTATGTACATATATGTATATGCTTAAGTGCGCAATACTCTCTAATCACATCGATTTCAGCTCAAATTGCATTATTTTTGTGCTTACAAATATTTCGTAGAAATATTGATGATGCCCCCTAACAAATATATATTTCTGTTCTTACCTTCGTAAGTAAAGAGGCAAACACACACATACGTACATGTACAACCATGCAAACATAGCATTGAATTGAATCAAAGAAGAGGGCAATTAGGATGTACTTTCCTTCCTGAATTTGCAACTATCTAAACAGAAGTGGAAATATATAAATTTCAGTCACAAATTTGTCGCATTCATGCAAATTTCAAATTTGAGATTATCAAATATCCAGAAAGAAAAAGTATGTGCTCTTAATCCGTATATATGTAAAAAAGTGGCTGCGGTATCTACATACTATAAAATGCGTACCTATCACCACCATACCTTAGAGAGTTCAATATTTCAACAAATTTGTGTTGCTGTTTCACCTGGCAGTAGTAAGTACCTTACTGGGTAGCAAATGTGCTTGATTGAGTACATTTTTGGGATAATTTTACTTTTGCTGAATTTTGCATTTTATTTCACTTTTTGCCTTATATTTATGTCAGATTTGAAATTTTATGAGTTTGTGTAAACTATATCCATGTATATACATTTGCCCATATTTATGCACATACACAACCACATATTGGGATGTAATTTTTCATGGCCATTGGCTGCTGTGGGTACTGATATACAAAAATATTTTCTGCAAAATGTTGTCTAATGACGTAGAAGTTTTTTATTTGTCCTCAAAATGTTGGCAAGTTATTATTAATTTTATGGCTATGCTGCATTTGAGAGTAATGAATGGAAAAGCTTTAGTTGCGAATTCGATTGAAGGAAAAATTCAAAATTGAGTTTGCGAATTTAAAAATTCGTTCTTTTAAAATATCATACCGAATTGTAATGAATATTTCATATTTAACATATTTAGCATGTAGGGTACGTATTAGAAGGTCTGTTCGGCTTGGCCTTCTCCTATAGAAATAGGCGGCAGTCCAGCGCAATTTTTGAGTAAACCGTGAAAGAACTCAGAGCTTTGATTGCAGCTTGGTTAACAAAAACATGAAGACGTCCTTTCCCATTATTTCGTTGCCGAGATTATAAGCAGCCGCCATGATTAGCTGAAATGCCAGTTTTGAATACGCTACAGTAGTCTGGTAACCTTACCCTGGGACTTAGTAAGCAGTCTCTAGTCACTAATAGTTATTTTTGTAGTGAACATAGATTTTGTGACTATTTGGTATTCAGTAAGCAAGTCACTAATTTGTTAGCTAGCTCTCAGTACTACTATTTGCGATTTTTTGAGTCGTTTCTTCTTGCAGCGATCATCTCATCTAATTAGGTAGAAATGATAAAAAATCTGGTAACATTTAACTGAGTCTGATTACTGACACAAACCTTATAATAAAATTTGTGTAGCTAAATTGAAAGAGACTATTATTTGCCGTTAGTAGAGTGGGTTTGGACTTTCTACTCCGGTACCATGAGAAAAGTTTCTATCACTTGTTCGACATGCGGAAGAGGATTGTCATAATGGAAAATCAATGATAAATATCTGTTACCATTGGCCCCACTAAATGCAAAACATACCTTCCTGCCATGAATATTTGCCTTTGGCGCAATGTATTGTAAAACTGAATCCATTTTTCATCGCCAATGCAAATATGGTCTGCATTTTAGCCATTAAAGAAGCATTTGGAAAACAGTGACACGTCGTTCGATATTTCTTGGCTTGAGTTCGTGAAGCACCCAGTTTCAATCGCAATGACAGATTGTGTTGAGGCTCGACTAATATTGAGGCAAAATCCTTCCTGACGGAATGTTAAATTGAGCCTCTTTTGATGAGGACCAAGTCAAAGGTTTGCTCGGCTGGTAGATGTACTCGTAAGGAAAAAATCCAGAAATTCAATGCAAGCAACTGCCGCATAAAGGAGCGCAAATTCGGTGTTGGGTTTGTGGTGGGAAAGAGACTCCATCGTCGACTATTGTCATTCACCCTGGTGGATGAACGTCTGGCCATAGTTTTCTTTAAAGCAAGATTCTTCACGCCCCAAAAAAACAGGAGGACGAGACACTTAGTAATAAGGTGGAGCACACTTAAATTCCGGCCGCCGGGAAAGCGTTCACCAACCCATATTTTGCATAAGGGTTGATGCCGTACTGGAATAGCTGGGCAGGTAAGCCATCAGCTCTAGTAGCTTTGCTGTTTTTCAGTCGCGTAATTGCTATTCGCACCTCGTCATAGTCAAGCGGTGAGACATCGACTCCATAATCATTGGTAAGCTGCTTGGGTTGGTCTTCTTCACTACTTTCGGTGCTGCTATCATTCATTGGGGTGTAAAAGTGTTCCCTCCATAATAAGTATATTCATGACATAGATAATTGGTAGTGGTTGTTCCCTCAGGAGTTCGCGCTGTTGAGATATTTTTCGTGAACATTTGTGGCATTTCTTCTCTCGGCCTCCATTTAAACCTCGGCGCACGTAATTTCAGACTCTCCATTTTTTTTACGGCAAATACATACGTCTTGCTTTCATATTCAGTTCCCAATATCACTACCACATAGCTCGCGTTGTACCCGATCGCTGCGTGGCCTTTTAAACTGAGGCTTCGTAAAATTTCTCATCGCACCAGTTGTTCTTTAATGAACGATGCTACTCCTAGCCACAACTGATATGAAAAACTGTGCAACACCCCCTAAATCCCAGTGCACTAGCAAAGGGAAACCATTTTTTCCTTGTAAGGAGTTTGAGGGAGGCTGTTGCACATATACATACATATGTAATGCATAGTAAAAAAACGCCACCTCATCGTTTAATCATAAGGAAAGCATGCGTTTGTCGAACCTTGACAGTTGACAGCTGCTTTGACGGTTATGTAGTTAGGATTGAAATATCTCGACAGCTGCATTATTAGTACTTTATAAATATTATCACAATCCACAAAGGATGAAAATAACAAATGTTTTGTATATAAATGGTAACATGTTTGTAGTTATTGGTTCCACAATGCCGCCAAACTCTGACATCTTGACAATTAGATGTTACAACACTTCAATTTAATATTACTTTTGTTGTTGTGGCGCACTGTTAACAAGCCATTTTGTAATGAACAACTTAGTCGCACAGCAGTCATGAAACAACAAATGAGCAACAACTTTAATACTTGTTACTTGAATTCAAATAAATACAGCGGACTACACACAAATGTATAAATACTTGCATATGTGCTGGATACTTTCCATGGGATTGACATGTATGTGCATGCACAACAGCATCAACATTTTGTTATGTGATATCTATGTACGTATGCATGTGTTCACATGCGGGCGAGTGTATTGTCGTAGGCGCCTAAAAGCCTGCGGACATTATGATGACACTTAAATAATATGCGTTGGTTTTACAACATTGTAGCTTGTACACATTAGCATATGTATGTACATACATATATGCTGGTACCGGTGTTGCGGGTTTATAAGTATTTTAAGTACATGTTTTTGCTGCGAAAAATATTTTTGTATAACTTGGCATGTTACCAGCGGAAACAATAAAATGCGAAACTTTAGCTCGTACACGTGAGTGAGCTTGTATTAAAGTGGGACCGCAACAGCAATCAGACAACACTTAGCAGCGTGTTAAAATATTATCACAGCTGCTCTCAGTTGTTAAGTAGATATATGTGGACATACTAAAATAGCTACACACATACAAAGATACATGGAGCATAACCTATTATCTATGTATTTACTATGTAACACTTTCATGCTTATTAACCTATAGTCCCGTATATATATGTATGTATGTATGTAGATTAAGGTGGTCCAAAAATGCATGTTAAAAATTGAAGTCGGAATTTTTAATGCTCTCACCCCCTAGGATTATCCTATACCGAAAAAAAATATAGATACCCTTATTTTTTATTTTGAATACAAAAAAAAAAAAATATATTTAGAGGTGGCTCAAAGCGATCAAATTTTTTCATGTGATTTATTTGGGAAAAATAACTTTTCGTAGAAATAGTATAGAATTGTTGAAAATCAATACTTTTTAATTGGAAAACTCTGCTTCTTCTCACGAGATTCCCTGTGATAACACCCAATTATTTATTTAACTACTTTTTCATAGAACCTAGATTTTATAGGTCCGCCAAAAACCCCAGATAATGCCATGTGGGGCCAAAAAAAAAATCTTTAGTATTAAAAAATTGTTAAATAAAAATTTGGGTATTAATATTGACAGTCTCCTGAAGAGCAAACAGAGATTTCCGATCGAAAAATATTGATTTTCAGGAATTCTATGGCATTTATACAAAAAATGGTTTTCGCCATATAAAATACCTGGAATGTTTTTAATACGTTGAACGACCTCAAAATATTTGTTGATTTCAAAAAAAAAAAAAAATATGGGTATATTTTTTCGAAATAGGTATGGATACTTACCTATAGACTTACATACATACATACACACATACGGCCATAACAACGCATGCCTGTATCGATAAAAATGCAATTATGATTTTACAACTTACTTAAACAGCAAGCTCCTGCATAGATGTCAGTACTAACACTTAAGTAAAGTGCACTGTTGGCAATATAATGTATCGTAAATTTTTAAATTTTTACTTCTGTCGACAGTTTTAGTGGCAATAAATGTTTTTTAACTACTGTGCTGCAAACAACACGAAGTACAGGTTCGAATGTTATTGTTGGGAGGTAAGATAGGTACTTGTAAAATAAAAAAAAAAAACCTATTGTTACGTAAACTTGAATTGCTAGTACTTAATTTTTAAAGCGAATCTGTTGGCACTGTACTTGGAAAGTAGCAAAATTTGCTGTTATTACACATGACTTAAATAAATAAAAAATATAAGCGTAGGATAGCGACGGTAGATATTTTAAATTGCCAAAAAAAAAATAAATTGACTGCAGCGATTTGTAAATATATTTTTGTCTATTATTCGAAAGGAATTGCAAAAAAAATAGCAGATAAAAGACAATGAACTTTTGAATATAAACAAAGTGGTTTTAGTGACATTATTGTGAAAAAAAATTTAATTTGCGAGAGATGTATACAAATTTTCATGGCCGGATCATAGTTGGACAACAAGGAAGCTGAAGATTGGGATAATAATATCACTCAGTAAGGTCAGCACAACAATGACTTGCAAATGAAAAGTATGCATATACAGTTAGAAGCATTTCTTAAAAAAAAAGCCTGCCTAAAATTTAGCAACAGCTTGTTGAGGGAACAGATACCTTGCCGAAATTGTACCCAGTGAAGTGATAGGGGCGAGAGAAAAGACTTAACACTGTCTTATTTGAAAATTTGTCTGTAAAAACATTATAGGAACGCAAAACTAAATAAAAAAATGGCATTTTATAATCTGCTTGTTACCGAACATTTTGATACCGGAAAGTTTTGTTACCAAAAAATAACACCACCTCGTTTAACCGCAATTCTATGTACCTTGGTAACAATTTAATCTATTCAGCAATTCAGCAATGAAGTTTTGTATAAATTCTGATGTTGCATACTTCACGCGGCAATATTTTGTTACCTGCTTATGAGATGGTAACAAAATTTATCAGTGCGCAGAATGCCAAAAGTGTTTAAAATTTTATCAGGAACTTTATTTAACGGTAACAAAATTTTTGTTAGCAACGCCTTTTATATATGGAAAATGTTACTCATACGCCATGTTGTGCATGGCTATACTCATTATCGCCTGCTCATATTTCATGCGCATTTTCTTTTGACCACTCACAACTTTTTATCCATGCATCGATTTTCTCCGTTCATAGCATAACTAGTTTTTTTGTTAAAGAATAGACTTTAATATCTACACATGAAAAATTTAAAAAAATTTGTTCTTTTTTAAATTTCTTACTGCTAAAATTAGAGTTTTTTCATAAAAAATTAAAATATCTTGGAAAATCTGCCTGATTAAAAAAAAACAGAATGCAGATACGTAATCTACGATTCAGAGTTAAGTTTACAAATTTTGGCTTTTTTTACTATGACTTTGGGCGCGCTTGAATTCCTTCTCTCCTTCTTCTTATTTGGCGCTACAACTGGTGTTCCGGTTCGGGCCGAGACCAAAAGCCTTCGCCAGTTGCCTCTCTTCTTCTGCAGTTTTGCGCCAGTTGGTCCCAAGTGCGGACAGGTCCTTCTGCACTTGGTAATTCCGTTGTGACCATGGGCGCCCTTGCTTTCGTTGTTCACCCATTGGTACCAAGTCAAATGACAATCGCTGTATTTTTATGCGCTGAACTATGACCATGTCGTTAAAAAGCTCTTCGGGTTCGTCATTCCATCTTCTTCGGTACGCGTCGCCCAGGCGAAAAGGTGCGTAGATCTTGCGTATAAAGAAGAATATAGGATAACGGGCATGTGGAGATATTTTTAACGTGGGATTTTTGTTCGCCAACACAGTGACGTGTGTCCTAATACTCGACGACTTTATGTGTTGCCAGACAAAGTACGTGCCCTTGTTCACCGCTAGACTTCCCTTTGTTTCAAGCCAATGATACCTGTGTCATCTGCATACGCCGCGTTCCTGCCTGCCAGCATCTCAAGCTCTTCATATTCACATCTTTCTGCTTGTCGTTGATTTATTTTGAATAGATGGGTCTCCTCTCTCTTTCACTTCCGATATCGTTTGACTGTCGCTCGCATAGCTATTGGCTGCAGGGTGGCTTTACATGGCGCATATTTCTCTGCAGCAGCCGAATGCCACTCCTCGTTATACCGACAAGAACAGCGCCCTGCGTTGGCAGTAGTACCATCCACTTCTTCTGCAGCGGCACGAAGGGAATGGAGGATGCATTCTAATGCTATGCTATGTATATCCGGTTGATGAAGACTTTCTCGTCTAAGCCGGATTGAGAGTCAATTTCGAAATTTCTTGGCTGTCTATTGTGATTGTAGATTCTCGAAGTCAAATAAGTCGTCCGTCTCATAGCCGCTGTAGTATATTTTTCAAGCTATTAACTCTACCGGTGTCTTATAGTGGGAATTGAACTAAAATAGGAAGGCCAGAGTACATATCGCATACGGTCTTCAAAAGACGCACAACTCAAAACTTAGCAATATGAAATAATGCGCTAAAAATATACATAGAGCTTTTATTTACCTTCAGTAAAAGCTGGAACAAATTTTTGTTATAATTTGTTAAAAAAACCAAGGTAAGGTCTCCCTTGGCCATATGATTATGATGTGCTAAGAAATAGTTTTTAACATTTTCTGATGAACGAGTAATTTTGAGTTTCGCCCCTTTTGAAGACATAAAAATAATCTTCCCATATTATTGTTGATGGAAGCAGTGAAGTAATTTGTATATTTAGGACCAAGCTTGATTAATCAAAGAAAAACACTTACCGACATGTACTACCTACGGCTTATAATTTGCCTAAAAGCAGGTTTTCCCCAATTGCTTACTATTGAAATAATTCATTGGTTCCAACATTTTATACGGTACAGAAACATAGGCGATGTCGAAAAAGTATAAGAAGGCTTTGTGCGCCCTGAACAGAACCACTATACGCATGATATCTGGCCCTTTTCACGGGGGTGACTGCCAGCGAAGAAGGTGAAATAAGTAAAAACAAACTCTATGAACTTTATATGCAGTTAATGACATTGGGCCTCATGCAAAAAAAAGTGAGCTTAATCTCCGGCTCGATTTTTAGTACAAATTCTTGAGCTTGAGCCCACTTAATCAGTGCAAGAACTAAGTCTGAGCGTAAGTTCATTTTTTATACATGAGGTTCAATCACTACACACTTTGCTTTTGTTCTCTACATGCCAATGAATACCATAGATGTGATAACTTTTATCTAATTAATTAATTTAAATTTAGGAGCATAAATATGTAGTAAAAATAGAAAAAAGTTACCAAGAATTTAGTATGTCTATGTCTACATACCTGTAGATATTAGACTGTTAGTATAAGGAGTATAAAAATATATTCGAAGTTGTATTCGAAATTTATCTTCCTTTTATATGAGCCTTTGCAAAATAATGCGTTAAGTAAATAAGTCGTAACTGACAAGAGTCGCCACTCATACTGAATAATAACAACTTTTGTATGCTCACCGAGAGTAAAACCTCCGATGCATCTACTGGATACTTATAAAAACCACGTAAATTTTTACTATTTATTTCACTTAAGATTTTTATCAGAAAAAATATA
>NW_016166753.1:0-23297 GCF_001687245.7 Rhagoletis zephyria | reverse complement strand
GGTTTTCGTATGGGACAGCTTTGTAAACCGTGCAATCCGTGCACCGTGCGAGGGCTTTGCAAGAATCAGAGAATACCCCTTATGTTTGTGAGTTTATCTGTCGCTGCAGCGTTGGCAGACAGCGCCAACTTTCCAGAATGCAAATAATTTATTTGAAAAGTAAAACAATTTCATGGCAGTTTTGCATTAGTTACACTTGAAGGCGTGACATAAACGCAACAAAATTGTTGTACAGGATTATGCAACTACCTATACATAAGGACTAGGGTGATTCCTCAAATACATAAAAACATAACAGGCACTCCTTTATTTTGTTCTACGTAAAAAAGTAAAAATATCCACGAAAATTTAGAAATTAAACAAAATTTTAGTGTCCGCTAACAGGGTTTGGAAAAATTTATTTTTTTTTTATTGCGAAAATTCAATAAAACGTCTACCTGGACCAGTTTATAACTCGGTGAGTTTATGAATTTAAATGGATAAATTTCAAAAATGTGTAAAATTTATCAGGTTGCAAGTAAAAATTTTGTCGACTTTTTTTGTGGTTTAAAAAAAAATTAAATTTTTTCAAACCCTGGTAGCGAACCTAAAATTTTTTTTAAGATTTTGAAATTTTCGTGGACATTTTTGCTCTACGCAAAAAAAAGAAAATTTCTATGTTGACATTTTTAAGGACCACCCTAATAAGCACACACATTTGTACGTACTTGCATGAGCGTGTTGCATGCAAACATGTAAATTCTCTTGTCAGAACGCTCGTGAATCTTCATAACTTTTTCGGCAATCTATGGTTTTTATTGTTGTCATTTTGTTTTGAGGCTAGGCGCCGTTTTTTGCGAGTACTTTGTGAGCGCTTCCTCCCACTCGTGCGTGTGTTTTTACAAACACTTGAAAACTCTATTGCGCGCACCTACAAAATCCGCTGATCCACCTGCATGTACACACACACACACACACACAAGCCAAATTCAAATAGGTAGCCGATAAGGGCCCAGCGTGACACGTAGTTTCATATGCGAGCGCAAGTGTATGCCGCTGTCTACGTTTTATTGGAGAATTACAAATTGTATAAATTGTTCCGAGAGTAAGGTTGTTTAGGGGTTAAGTTGAAGGCGGCTTAGTGGGTTGAAATAGCGCTTAAAGCATATACATTAGGGTGGCCTCAAATTAAGTAAAAAAAATGTAGCTGTCATCGGCTAGGATTTTTCTAAACGGGGAAAAAGGATACCCATATTTCTTTGTTTAAAACAAACACTTTTTCGTAGAAATGGTATAGAATTCTTGAAAATCAATAATTTTCGATGGCAAAACTCTGGTTCTCTTAAGAATACTTCCAATAATAATACCCAATTATTTATTTTACCTGTGACTTTTAATACCAAAGATTTTATATGGATTCCCAATTGCGTTTTTCAGAGTTTCCCGATCGAAAACTATGGATTTTCAAAAATTCTATATCATTTCTACGAAAAGTGTTTTTTCCCCAAATAAAATATGTACATGCAAAACTCCATGGGCTTTGAGAAATTTTTAAATATATTTAATTTAAAAAAAAAAAAATTCGGCTAGTCTTTTTTCCATTTAGGAAACTCCTAAATTTGAACATTTAAAAAATTTGTTTTTCCGCATGTAATTTCTGACCACCCTAATATACATACATACATATGTATTAACTTGTCAGTTGTATACGCATACAAGTTTGTTGAAATACAAATTTATCGGCTTATGTGCGCTGCCATAAGTGAGTATGAAATCCTGTCGGCATACAGATATAATTTGTTATCATCTTTAATTTTTTTTATTTTTTGAGTTTACTTGTTTACCAGCGGCTGTTTTGTTTGCATTATGTACGCGCTGCTTGTCATCACGTCGCACTCTGTTGGCATAAAAGTGTTAGCGGATGTGTCAAATCCGAGAATTTTATAAAATTTTGCATACGTGCCTTAATCGAAAAACAGTTGCAGTTCTACTTTTACGCTATGCGGCAAAATACCTTTGCGCTAAGAGTGATGTGATTGGGGCAACATTTGCACTCTTTAATGGCGGTTGTCAGTTTTTTAAAGTAGGACGTAATTTTACACGTTTTTCAGCATTAAATGCGCATGCAAATGCGGAAAAAAATATCTTAAATGGACTGCCAACGTAAAATTAAATGCGTTATACTTGTTTTTGGGGCTGTTACCACAATTTTCGGTAGTTTTCGTAATTTCGTAAACTCGTTGGGATGCCGAAATTTTAGGTATTTTTTTCGAAATTTTTTGATACCCCTCAGGATTTTTTTGGTCCTACTGGGGTTGTTCGGAGCTTCTCGTAATTTTTTGGGGAAATTTTAAGAATTTTTGGGACATTTCGAGGTTTAGTCTGCCTTGTGCAGAACTTTTCTGTAATTTTTAAATTTCTTCAGCAATTCGTTTGATTCTGTTCCCTGTTCTTGTGCAAATGCGCTAAAATACCACTTAGCCTATATAGCCTGGATTAATTTTTGATTTCGACGAGCTACATTGGCTCGCGATTGTCAGCCATTTACCCGTCTTCTCATTTCTATTTCTGGTGGATTTCAATCAATGTTGCCAGTAACTGGGATAATAATATCCCATCCAAATATAAAAATAAATACCGTTTTATACTAAAGTTATAAGAGAAATCCCGTTTTTCGACAGAAAATCCCATTCGCCCTTTTAAGCCATAAAATCCCGAAAAAGGGCGAAATCCAGCAAATTGGCAACACTGCTTTCAACAGTAGGTTGTAGTGCATTCCCTCATTTTGAGTTAAATACTTTTTTTTCGCCACTATATCTGCAGATTTGGTAGGTGTGTCCTGAGGATATACCCTATCATACGTTGATAATATTACACTTTTCAAGGCTGGCAGATTTGAGATTGTCAAACGCAGTTATTCGGAAGATTCTGCATTAAAGTAATCTACCAGTATAAGACCTGCCCGAAAATGGATGCCATAGAGCTGAAGTTTGACTCCCAATTCGTTAACTACATCTTCCACTACTGTAGCAAGCAAAAGATTAAGCGAAACCGTCCATCTGATGCTTTTCGTAGCGCTAGCATGGATAACAACTAGCTTCCTGAGTTTTGTTACAACCCCTTGTATTCTGCTCTCCTTTTCTCCGATTATCCGCCGGAGTAATAGTTTTCAGAGCAGCTTTCCACTGGTCTTGCCCAGAGCCCAACCCATTTGCTTGACCTTAACCTTGAGGCCTTTCTTACGTTCCCAAATTTAAGATCTATTCACATGTCAGTCATGTAATCGTGAAGGCTTCTGTTGTCCACATCGCTTAAAATGGTTTTGGTACCTTTTCCGTCCTTTAGTTCATCCTCTGTCGACGAGCTTGGCGCTACAATCTGGCGATCGACATTTTTAATATTAAGCTCCAACCCAGTCGTGATGCAGTGTAAGAACTCACTGGTTTGTTTATTTGTTTGTTTCCTTTTGGATTTTGTCCATAAGAAATCTCACAAGTGTAGGTGTTACAAATCTCCAGCCTGTCATAGCCTCTAGTAACACAGCAAGTCTGCAATACATACTGAATACCACCAACTACAAACCTATCCAATAGACATGAGCTATCTCGGAAAACTGGGGAGGACATGCCGATAGTAAGGCGACTGAAAATTAAAGTTTGTATAAGTCATGCCAACTTGGGGTTAAACTTTAAATTCCCAGTGTCAGTTTGCTAAACCATAATCTTTCTAAAGCCTTAGTTAACTTTGTTGGCACCTTTGCTAAAATATCCAAGCTAAAATTGTTGAGAAGCATGACCTTCAATCTATGTTCGATCCATTACTGGTTATTATATATAATATATACTATGGTTAAGCACTTGGACCTTGTACTAACAGTTTGGACATACTTCCGTTGGCGCCTAGTTCTTTATAGCTTTCATCTAAGATGCCAAGGGCTATCTGATCTTTTACTATTGAATGTCGAAAAATAAAATTACTGACTTGCACCTGCTGTTCGCCTTTTTTATTGTGAGTTTCGTGTAGGGTTGGATGACTTAAGCGCTCAGCTGTTCCGTAGCTAGGGTTGAGGCGGCGGTGATTGTTACTATTGGCCTTTTATGAGAGAACAAATGACGGAAAGGAAGGGGTATCATCCGAGCAGAGATCCGCCTTAACCGGATAACTACCTAAAGGCTTCTTGGTGTCCAAAACGCTCCGTTCGAGATTTAGATTTTTATTCGGACCTGAAGGTACGAAGAAAAAAGGATTTCGACAGGAATTACTTACATAGGCTATAAAGAAGAAATTAAAAAAGTATGCATATCGTGGGTTGAAAATATCTTTTAGAACACCCCAATTCACACGCACCCATCTATGTATCTACTTCCCCGTTTTTTTTTTCTAAACAAAAGACGCAACCACATAAAGAATAATGCTGCTGAAAAGCCATTTCAATAAAAAAATATACGCGTGTCCTCGAGAATGTTGGAATTTTCACGTTCTTCTGGCTGACGCTGCGCTGAGAGAGGGTTTGGATGTTACACAACATGTCCGTGCCAGTTTGTAGTGCGTTGCATGGCAAATAAGGTTTGGTGCGGAAGTTTCTACATATACATATATGTATGTATATATGTGTAGGTAAATTAGACTGCATCACCAAAAAATGTTGAGGTTTTTCCGCCGGGATTGCAAAATCTATTATTTTTGAAGACGTCCACCAAATTATTTCGGAAAAATATTAACGATTTACGTGAGCTAGACCGTTGGTGATTAAAAATGGTTTCTTTAAGAAATTTTTAGAAAAAAATCCCCTCAGATGACAAAACAGATTAAGCTTAAGAAATCTGCATGAAAATATTTAAAAATATTTTCAGCGAAATCGATTTATTTTTTGCTTTCAAAGATTGATTTACCCAAAAACTTGAATAGCTGGGCCAAAGCTATTCTTATTTAGGCTCATGTGGTCTCAGCAGAAAGGTATTTTTCCACTCTTTATATTACTGTGCAAAAAAGTAACTCGTGTTTTTTTCTCAGATACCAACTCATCCTAATCCAACTTGGAATGACGCTCGTTCATCCTACCTTTCTCTTTCAGCCTTTGAATGAGTTTATTAGCAAAGCTATAAAAAGGGTGAGAGAATACCTTTCCAATGATACCTCACAAAACCAAATCGGAATAGTTTAGGTTGAGGTATTCAAGTTTTTCTTATACCGATCTTTGAATATAGTTAAAACTCAGCATCAAAAATCTCATTACTACAATTCCGTTGAACATTTTTTCAATATTTCTATGCATTTTTTTTACTTTATTGTCATATGAGGGGGTTTTTTCCAAAAAAATCTTTCAGAAACGTAAATCTTAATATTTTTCCGAAATATTTTGGTGGACGTCTTAAAATATAATAGATTTTATAATTGCAATGGAAACACAGTACAGTTTTTTTTTTGTTTGTATGGAAGTGATGCAGTCTAATGTACACATATTCATAGGTGACGATTTACAATGCCATTGAAAATATAAAATAGTGGGAAGTCGCTGCTTCTTCTGCCTTTTTACAGTTTTTGTGTTTTTTGTTTTAAGCTCACTTCGTCTATTTTTGTCTTTATGACATTCACCATGGCACATATTTGTTGAATTTTTACAACTTTTATTGCTTCCCCACAGTGGTGGCAAGCATTTCGAATTACCACTGACGCCATCAACAACGCATTGGCAGAGTCATTGTTAACCATGTAATGGTGGATAGCACGAATATTCCGGAGACATTCATGCGCTTAAGTACACTGAAAATGAAATTTTTTATTATGACTGTCGTTATTGTTTTTTTTTTATCTATACGAGTGCTTATTATACCTAGTACCTTATTTTGTTTTTTGTTTCCTTCTCAACCTCTCACATTCTGCATCACTGCATTACTGCATTACTAGTCGCCGTTCGAATGTCAAAATGCTTTAAAACGCGAGAAGCTTATTTAAGAACATGAGTAATAAGGCTGTGCACATGATTTTTGTTTGTAGAAACTTATGAGGTCAGTACAGCGATTTTAATAGAAAATATCCGCTAGAAGGTTTCCCTTTTTTCCACATAGATATTTTTGATTTTGGTATAACTAACGAAAAAGCTTATTTATTTTGTACGCACCGTTGTCTGTCCGATTTTTTTTTTAAGTAAACACTGAGGGAGAAGGAGTCGTGATTTTCTTAGAGCGGAGCGCATTTACTTAGAATCCTTCATAAACTACTCTTAGCTCGATGAAAGCATTTTATGGCGCAACGTTTGTGTTGAGAAATGTTTTCGATATTTTTTTTTAGAAATTTTCTAAAGCCTTTCGCGTGTTTTTTCGAAACCTCTCGGATTTATGTCAGGACATTATGGGCCTTTTTTTGCAACATTTGGGATTTTTCCTGGCATCTAGAGACTCCTAAAAATCTTCGACGATTTGCCGAGATTTTCTCTGAATTTTCTAGGGTTTTTCGGAAATAATCGCTGTCGCAGGGAATGTTTACGGATTTTCTCAGAACTTAAGGAAATGGTTTGCAACCTTGCCGAAATTATGAGAGACTTTTCGGAAAGATCCGGGATGTTTTTTAAATTTTCGAGTAATTTTATTTTAAAAACTTCCAAGTCATTTGGGTCTTATTTTGAGAACATTCGGGACTTTTGCTGACGTCCCGAGGGTTTAGAGAATCTTCCACAGTTTATCGAAGAGCATTTAGGCATTTTTCGAGACTTCACAAAAGTCTTGAAAAGGTCTTTTTTTTGGAAATGTTGAGTCACTTTTCGAAATGCTCTCATAGGAAATTTTTTGGAAAGTTTTCATAAATTTTCGGGATATTTTTTTTGGAAAATTTTGGGGGTCATTTGAACCCTAATCTCACAACATTTCCTGACGTCTCGAGGCTTTGGGTATTTGGCTAAAGTTTTTTCGGGAATTCTGATTTTTTCGGAGAGTTTCTAAGGATTATTTCGAGACTTAGGTGTCTTTGTTTGAGACCTCAGGAAAAGTTAGAAAGACTTTTCGGTAATTTTTCGATACTTTTTGGGATGTTTTTTTTTTTAATTTTCGCGGAATATTTTGTGGAAGTTTTCAGCATCACTGTGCCTTATTTTGACAACATTCAAGATTTCTTCTGACGTCTCGAGTGTTTTAGATCATCTTCGACGCTTTCTGGGATTTTTCGGGAATTTTTGTTACTTTGGAGCGAGTCTAGGGAAACTTGTGATATTTACGCAATTTTTTTCCAGACCTCAAATATGTTTTCAAGGACCTTTCGGAAATTTTTTGTAACTTTTAGGTATGTTTTCGTAAATTTTTATGTAATTTCTTTGGGTAACTTTTAGGGTCATTTGAAGCTTATTTTGATTACATTCGAAATATGTCCTGACGTCTCGAGGCTGTTAGAAAATCTTCGACACTCCCTCGGGATTTTTCCAATTGGTCTGGGATTATTCGGGAATTCTCGTTACTTTGGACAGAGTTCAGGGTTTTTTTCGTTATTCAAGGTATTTTTTTCAAGACTTCACGAAAATTTATAAAAACCTTTGGACATTTTTTTTTGGGATGTTTTAGCAATCCGTTTCTGATTTTTTTAACTTGTACAAACATTCAGAGCTCTTTTCTGGCCTTACAATAACTTTTCTAAGATGTTCTTGAACATTTTTAATTTTTCGATAGCTTTCAGGATTTGTTAGAGAACTTTTGGTAATTGTTAATTTTACGAATTTTTCGTGACATTTCTCAAAATTTTTTTTTGCGAATTTTCTTAAGAGGGCTAATTATATAGCTGTAGTCGTTTAGGGCGTTTCGACGAATATTGTGACATACTGAAAAATCGCAGAATCTTTTGGAATTACATGCCGTTTTTTTGTGCTTAAGGACGGTTCAAGGGTGGTTAAGTATCTAACGTTTTTTCTGTATCTTTCGAGTTGTTTTCGGTACGTTGAGTTATATATTTAGTATTAATTTTTTGGGGCTCTTTTGCGAAATTCGTGGTTTTTGCTGTTTAATCATCGAAATGTTTAGGTTTAACAAAAAAACGTAACTTTCTCCGCAGCTATTTTTCATTGCTTCTCGTTGGTTTTGGAACTCTGCAATGTTTTTGGAATTTTTGGGACTGTTTTGCGAATTTCAGTTTATTTTAGTGAATTTTTTAAAACCTTTTCGTGTTATATTCTGGACATTTAGGAATCTAAAAAACTAATAGTAATAGGGTTACTACAATTCGCATCTTTTAGTTAAAATATATACTTAGACCAACAAATAAAAAAATGGATTTTAAGTTTTTTTGGCAATTATTCTATCATTTTTTGCTCAGAAAAATACCAAGAAGTAGACAATTAGTTGAGTTACTCTGCCTAAATGTGTCAGTATTGCAAGTGCCATAGGTGTAAATTTAATTCAACCAAGCAAAGCAATTACAGAATTTTTATTTTTGTTTTTTATAATCTTTTAGGTTTTTCTTTCATTTATTTTTTAATCTTTTACTTCTCGCAAAACCACGCATAAGCAAATCAATTTGCCTGCGGCTCGCTTGAAACTTCTGCAATTTCCGCCAAATAAATTCATCCAAAATCTGCCAAACGAACAAAAAATTACAAAAAAAGAAATACAAAGCTAAAGGTAATACAAAAGAATCCATGCATGCAAAATCGCTACTCGCACGAGCTGCCAAGTTGGATTGTGTGTTGCGCCGGCTATGAATACAGCGCGCGCTTGCTGCACGTGTTCGTATTTATTTAATGTTTCTGCCGCTCAAAATTTTTTCATATACATATGTATATACAGTATTATTATTTGCAGTGCAAAAACTTTTCTAAATCACAACTAAAAAACACACACAAAATTTATGACACTTTTGTGTCTGCTTTTATTGCTGTGGTTATTGAACTTGAAAACTCATAACAATTTGTCAAGTCGAAAAATTTGCAAATAAGCAACAAGCTGACTGATGTTGAAAGTATTTTAACTGACATTTTTTTTTTTAATCTTTAAATGCGTACTTATATACAAACTAGTGTACTTAAGGCATGTTTATTTTGTATTATTTCCATTTTATTGGCAGTATAAAATAAAGTGAAAAAAGAACGCGACGAAAATTTTACTGAAATGTATGCTTCGTCGAAATCAAGTCGGTGCCACGCGGCGTATACGCAACATTTATTGCATACAAAATACAGCGAGTGCCATAAAAACTTGCTGTACCAGCAGCATGCATTCCAGCCAGACATGGAAGCTAGAAAATGCGGCGCAGATTTTAAATGGCGCAACTTTGCTACACTGATGTCGCTGTCGTTTGAGTTCGTTTATGTTGTCATGCTTAAGAAGCAAAATCAACAATGGGGAAAGTAACGGAAGTACATATAAAATTGTGGTAGTTGCATAAAGCAACGACTGAATAGTTGAGCTCACTGACATTCAACGCATTTAGCGAAAGGAAAGCGTTGAGCAAGTAAATAATGCTGCTGAAAATGGTTACTCTTTGATGGCCGCACCTTTTTTTGTGGTGTTGAAAATCTTTAATATTAAAGTAAAATCTGGCATTTTTGCAGACGAACAAATGGAGCTATAAGTATTTTTATGCACATAAAGGTAATAAAATATTTTCATGCTTGGAGCAAATTACTTATATACATATAAACAGAAAAAATTGGTACAGCCATTTTTGTTCTTAATTTGATTCCAAACTGTATTCGTACTGCGACGTTGGCGGCAATTAGCAATATTATCACATACGTTTCTACTTAGTTTTAATGCCACCAACACAAATCATATTAATGATCAACCATGTCATTCGCTTGATGAGCGTGCGCGACAAGGCGCTAAGGACACACTCAAGGCCACGTAGAGTCAGCGAAACAGTAATCTAGCATCGTCGCCATATTTGTGATACATATCATTAGCGTCTAAGGCATGCTCCACTTTCGTCCTCGTCTTCGTCATTGGCAATAATTAAGATGGCTTATGTATTTACGTACATATATATTATATAAGAGGCTATGTATTTAAATTCTTGGTGTGACTTAAATATGTTTTGTGGTATATGTATATTGGGTAACTTGTAAAATAGGATGCCACTTTGCACATTTACAAAAGTTTTGATTCAATGTTACAATTGTGTAGTTTGAGTAATTACATAGCATTAATTTAGCTAAAATTTTCTTTGATCCATGAATTTCGCTAAATTTGCTTGGCCTTTCATTAGTTGGAGAATGAAAATAATAGGAAACAAACTTTTTCTGTCCTAGATGCTAGGTCCTTATTACCTCCTTCTATGGGTCAGAGGCTCTCGCTTTTGTAGGAAATTCTGACAGATCAATGCTCGATTGAAATTCACGAGGTGAGACTAAATCTTACATCTCCTACGTGTCCTGTTTTTTCCAGTCTTAAATTGAATTACCTTGGTTCGTGCTGCATAACCAATATTAATATTTGAGTCGCTTTAACTAAAAACATGAGCATACATATAGAAAATATAGTATAAACTTTTTCTTACTTATGTACATATCGTCGTTTAAAGCACAAAACCGCGCAAAAATAAAATGCAAAACCTCGTATGTGAGGTTGCCCAAATTTTATAGGAGAGAGTAAAACTTGTCTTATTTCAAAACGGTTCTCTCTTTTATCCCTAATTATCTCTTCTTCTTATAACTAAGTATCGATATTTTATATATACATAAGGGTGTTTTCTTTTTACGACTATTGTGGGAAAACACCAAAAAAAAAAAACCTGAAAACTTGAACCCTTAATACTAAATACTCGTCCAAGGCGTGTAAAGATTTCCCATATAAAAATCACGTAAACTTTGAGTTTTTTCTTCAAAAGTCTACAGTTCGGATACATATTATGGTATAATTTTGGTCAAAGATGGGTTTTATTTAGAATTGAATGCTTTCATTACGGTGTACTCCTAACTCCCACCAGCGAGGTAGTGCGGGTCACTAAAACCAATTTTTTCATGAAATTCTCGGTTTTTGCCCCTATCTCGGAAATATCAAGAACTTTTTCTTCAAATATGGTGGAAACTCTCTTTTAAAATATTTTAAAAACAGATTTCGTATACTTCTTTCGAATGACATACATATTGAAATACTTACTTCATCTTATGGGATTTGACTTATAAACAGATGGCGCCAATTTTAACTTCTTAAACAAATCCGATCCGTTTGACACATACACCCTCAAAATTTCGAGTAAATTGCGAAAAACTGAAAAAATTGCAAAAAATTCGCAATTTACTCAAAAATTTGTGGGTGTGCGGGTTAAACGGAACTCAGATTCGGAAACAGCGGGTCGAAACACATGTCTGTATGTGGGTGTGATTAAGAGCAAACACCACTTTTTTTGTGTGCCGGTGTTATTGTAGGTACAATTTTATTCCATTAACGAGTGATTTACTGGCTGCATACAGTAACGACGGATATTTCGCAATATATCGCCCATTTTCAAATAAATGAGTTACTAATATGCAGAAAAAAAAAACAGAAACAAGCTCAAACACGTTCAGTTCCTAGAATCATTCCTAATATAGCTTTCATTATACATACATACATATGTAAGTACATTAGGGGTATTCTCGATCCATTGCATACTGTCTAAATAGCATGGTGCATAGATAGCATAAATAGCATGATTGAATAATTTTTTTTTTGTGGTTTTAACACATGGAGCAAAATAATCAAATCATACAGTTTATTCTATCTATGCAACATGCTAGACAGTATTGAAACGGATCGAGAATACCACTATTGATATTTTAGATGCAAAGCACGAAACTTGTTAACACTTACTTTTGTCTCGCAATGACATTGATTCAAACGCACTTCAACTAACACAGAAAGTATACTTCCTTTTTCTGCAATTTCTTCTACCAGAAGACATAATTGTCTTCCAACTGTCAACCCCAAGCAATTTGCTTCATATTGCGTAATCTACTCGTATGTAACTGTGATTGGCTGCTGCAAAATTTGAATTCTTACAACTTGTGCTCGATAATCTTTGAACTTTTCACATTCACACCTTTTCTGTTGTCAATTTCCACAGTACACATTCGGTGTGAATATGGGTTTCCGGATTGGCAGCAATATCAGAATACATATCCGTATGAAAGCATATGACTGTGTGCGTGGGAAAATTCTTAACTCTCTCAATTTAAATTTTGAGTTTCCAATCAAAACTACAAATAAACGTGACTTGAATACAAAAGTGCTGTTTCTTTTCTTCTTTTTTTTTGTGCGAAAAGCTTTGAGCGCTTGAGCGGTAACGGCTGATTATCAAATGGTATTTCAGATGAACTTTATAGGTACACCAAAATTGCCAGTGTCAGATAAACTGGATATTTGCACATTTGAAAGTCACAACAAAGCGAAAGAGTCAGCGAAATCTATGTGTGCATAAATATGTGTACTAGGAATGTTAATCTCGGGATTCCGGGATCCCGGACTTTCTAGGGTCTCGAAAATCCCGAGATTCTTCGCAAGTAATCCCGGCTATTTCGGGATTTGTTATTTGCACTGATGGCATTAATAGAAACTCTTTTTCTTGACAAGTATTGGCTATATTTCTTTTTTTATTTAATAATTATTATTTTTTTATAAATATCTAGTTCATTATACATATAACACCGCGCGATAGTAAATTTTAAACACAAATATCAATACATTCGCGAAACCCTGAGCCAAATATGGTAAAATTGCATTTTTAGTTTTTCTCTCTGACGTCAGTAATTCCAAAATGATTTTTAAAATTCAGAGAAATGTGCTTAGAGATGAGGTATGGGTATAAAAGTAATGCAGAAATTCTGTAAAATTTAAACAGATTCAAGTTTCTGGTGCAGAAGGGCTGCTCAATATTAAGAATGTCATTTAAAAATTCTATCCTTGAAATTTCTCAACATTTGTTTTTTAAAAAATTTTATGTTAATGTATATGTATTATGTATATGTATAAAATTATATGTTAAGTATTATACATATGCATTAGGGCTTATATTTGTAAACTCGATAACATCCTCGAATTTCGTTTTTCTAACTTTGTCAGCTTAAAAATTACCTATTCGTCCTTGTGAATCCAAAAAATTTAAATTTTTGANCTGAGCCAAATATGGTAAAATTGCATTTTTAGTTTTTCTCTCTGACGTCAGTAATTCCAAAATGATTTTTAAAATTCAGAGAAATGTGCTTAGAGATGAGGTATGGGTATAAAAGTAATGCAGAAATTCTGTAAAATTTAAACAGATTCAAGTTTCTGGTGCAGAAGGGCTGCTCAATATTAAGAATGTCATTTAAAAATTCTATCCTTGAAATTTCTCAACATTTGTTTTTTAAAAAATTTTATGTTAATGTATATGTATTATGTATATGTATAAAATTATATGTTAAGTATTATACATATGCATTAGGGCTTATATTTGTAAACTCGATAACATCCTCGAATTTCGTTTTTCTAACTTTGTCAGCTTAAAAATTACCTATTCGTCCTTGTGAATCCAAAAAATTTAAATTTTTGAAATTCTAAAGCAATTTCCTAAAACTCTTACCCACATTTTTGTTCAATATTGCATTGAATTTTTTTAACAATGTTTGGAATTAGTTATTTCTTTGAAATTCAAAATAAATCCTACGGTCAGAGAGAAAAAATAATAACGCCATTTTAAATAAAAAAGTATGTTTCAAACCCATTTATTTATTGTTTGTTTCATGATAGGAGAGCTTCTCATACAATATAGAAGCAATTTTTTCGATTCAAGTTGTTGAAAAGTAATGAATATCTAACTCGCGGGACTAATCCGGGGAACCCGGGATTGTGACAACGCCATCCCGAAAATTAGCATCCCTAATGTGTATACATATTTGTATGTGGTTATTAGAATTGTGAACAGCATTTGTTGCTAAAAACCCTTCGTTGCCCGCACATGAAAACGCATACGAATGTATGTATACACGTAGATATGTAACACGAAAACCTAAAGGTGTTCATTCGTATTGTGAATTTGTTAAAACTCACTTTTCATTAGCAGCTTGCTCGTGACAAATTATTCCAATAATTCGCACAGTTGCCAAATTCGCAAATCCATATGAAAATTTGTACATGCATTTCTAGTTGTACACATGTTTATGTTCATATACATATAAGTAATTAATTTATTTGTTGAAATTCGTTAAAAATTCAAATTAATGGAAATTGGCATCCACTTTTGAATATTGCATACTAATAAGTATTAATGATATTTGCATATAATTTTCAGCTGGCCGAATATTAGCTAAATATTATGGCAGGCATTAGTTTCGTGTATTGCATGTTTTGCATAAATTAATGCATTTTATATGAGGGACTTTTTAAATAAATTGCGAATTTGGAGCTAACATATAGTTAGTCTACTAGACTGCCTTCAAATACGTTACCGGCTGAATTCATATCTTTCGACTCCAATGTTGCCTGTGGGCAACTTCTCATGTTTACGGGCTTACCACCAGAGCTATACTTATTTTTATTTAATCAAATATGATGATAGTTCTAGTCACATGTGTCTGCATGGAGAATGTTCAAAACTTAATTCATTTTAGTTAAAAATTTAGCAACGATATTTGCAAGAAACTGTATCAACATTGGCGATAAATTCTGTTTTTGGCTCAGGAAGGCGTCCTTCAAAATGACTATTTACTACTAGTGAAATGCCTAGTGCACTCAAACCATTGTGCACTACCCCACCCCCAACTCTGGCTGTAAGTATGATTGCTTACCTATTTTTCAAGCAGAAAGGTGAAGGTGGCATACTCGTACATAGATATATCCATGATACAAAAAAGAAGGTAGTTTCAATAAACAACTTTTTGATTAAAAAGCAGATTTTTGACAATTGCTCAATTGTGAAAAATTCGAAGCGGCATTACCCAATTGTAAGTTTTTTGGTGTGGGACATTTTATATCCTAAATTTCGGATTATAAAGTAAATAGTTGTATTAATATATACCTTTTAAAACTAATCAATATCTTATTTTGAAAACGTTTAAATTTTACATTAAATTCGATAACAACTTGCCAAATCATTATTTTAATATTAATACAATTTTAGTGAACATATTTTAAAATTATGTTAGTGTCCTCATGTCATCTCATTAATTCACAATGTAGTTTTCTATATCGGATACGTGATTCTGATGTAATTCTGAAATTACACATTTACACAAATTACTGAAATTACACATTTCGATATGTTATTTAATACATATTATATTGTCTTTGTCCATTTAACAGCAATGGAATTTACTTTGGAACTCATGGGCCGTAAAATTTTTCTAGAAACACATATTGTTTTCACATAAAATTTTGACACACCCAAAATTGAAGGCTAAAATAAATAGATAAAAACAAATTTTCAATAAAACTGATTTGTGTAGTCCAGGGTCGTCTTTAGTAAATCTTTTGGAGGCTGTTTTAACATATCCTATCTTATTATATATTTCTTAGCTTTTCTACATTCTGAGAAGTTGAGTAAATGAAGTCTAATATTCTTTTTTGGTCAACTACGATGTTTGATTTCATTTTTTGCAATCATTAGTTCATTTCGCTTGAGGAGTCACAATGCCCATACCGGCTTTTTTTGAAATTTCGGACACAAGTTTTCCAATAATGGTTATAGGCTAAAACAAAACCGATATCTAAAGTGCGTGTAGAACCTCCCATAGAAATCGAATTTTTCATAGTACATATCTCTGGAAGTATTTGTGGTAGAGTCCTGGAACTTTGTATGGATATATGTATATGAAGTCAATCTTAAGCTCATGGAAAAATAAGAGTTTATTGGAAAATGCGGCGTGCCACCGTAGAACTAGGAATAGAGGTAAATGAAATCAATCCCAAACCTATGAAAAATGGGGGTATATGAAAACAATCTCGTAGCCGTTCAAAAGAGCTAGCGGTATAAGCCAAATAAACTAAAATTCTGGTGACGCATAAAAACCTCTGGAAGCATTTACCTAGAATACAGAGACAAGGTATTTTTCCAACGAAAATATGTACAGAAAAACGGGCGTCACACCTTCTGGAAAGTAATATGATCACAGGGTGTATCCCGAAAACCATTTTAAGCTAAACCTTCAGGGATTATATTCTTGCCAAGACCCACAGGCATAAGCCGAAATTGCGTCGCAAGTTTTATGATCGGCTTGGGTAAGGTTTAACCACTTAACCCCCCTTTGTTTTCGTCGCTACTGAATTCTATAAACTGTCAGCTTTCACACAATTTAAAATATACATGTGTATTTAAAAATGTCATGAAAATTGTGTTGCTAGCTTCATGTTGCAAAATGTTTCAATGAAATGTTGTGGAATTTCACACTTATTTCTTGTTTGTTTCTTATTATGCTATGCTTAAGAACAAAATATTTTTAAATCGACAAAACATTAATAAGAAAATTTGAAGGATTTTAGATATTGGGTATGGTAGCACGAAATGTCACAATCTGCTTAATTGTCAGGTTGTTAATATGGCGACGAAAAAGTGACAATGGAACTACCTTGTTTTTTGTATCATGGATATATCAATGAAAAATACTACAATATTTAATATTTTATCCCCATATCTAATGTCTTGGCAACTCCATTGCCGTCTTCATCAAGCAAGCAAAGCAAGTGTACCTAAATATTTTAATCTGATATTTCAATATTTTCTTGTCACACTAATTTATAATTTATGACGTTGTATAGTCGCTGTATGACGCTTTATTTGACTGTCGACATATACATACATACATATCGTATGTACATATGCAAGTCTTTCTCCATCTTAGTTGAAAGTTTGTAAATTCATAGTTCAAAACATAATATGTATGTATAGACAGAAATTAACTTGCTCACTTTTCTCTCGCTTTATCCATAAACCTTTCTATCCTTCTACCCTTTTTGTAATTGCTACCTCTACGCAAACTTAGCCATCCACAAAAATTTTACGTGATCAAATTTTTGCAAAGCACTTTTTTAGCATTTGCGATCTCGTTATAATGTAGTTGCTCGTTTTTATTGCGCACACAAAATTTATGACATCAATTGCATTTGCAATAAAATGTTGCCGGTTGAATGTGAATTGTAGACGTGGTCATTTGAGCATATTTTATTTGTTGCTGTTTTTTGTTTNGTTGCCGGTTGAATGTGAATTGTAGACGTGGTCATTTGAGCATATTTTATTTGTTGCCGTTTTTTGTTATGTTCGCACATGGTCAATTGAGCTTCGAACATAGATAGTGATGCACTTTTATAGCCCGCATTCAATCATTTCCAATAACCTTTCTTTATCGTGCGAGTAATTTTGTCAACATTGTTGCATTATATAGCGAAAAAGGGATACCGAAGAGTAGGGTCAGTGTACTGTTAAACTTAAATTTTTACGAACTTCAAGAAGATTGAGTCAATGAAAACATCTGGTCGAAATCAAGCGTAAGTAACTAAGAAAGCCTGAAGAAACGAACACTTCGTGCCTGGTAAGACGAATAACCGCATCGGTATTATTTGCTAGATGAATTCACAAATTGACTGTTATTTTCCCGTACTTGTCGATGACNACGAACACTTCGTGCCTGGTAAGACGAATAACCGCATCGGTATTATTTGCAGATATTTGTTGGATGAATTCACTAACTTGACTGTTAATTTCCCGTACTTGTCGATTATAGTTTTGCTTCTAACTGAACAGACTGAAAAATGGTACTGCGCCAATGAATCCCTGCGCTTCTTTCGGATGATAATATCTGCCGTTACATTGCCAATTACTCCACCACTTATGTGATGATAACCAAGTTAGTGATGCAAGTCCGGTACCTGATTGCTATGAGTATTAAAATATGAAGTCGTCAGTTGTGCGGTCCTTTCGTATGGTTTCGGAACGAGATGCGCCGCTTTGTTGCCAACGCGTTTATTAAAGTGGAGCGAAATTACACTTTTTTTTGGGAAAATCGCCCAGAAGTAAGCTTCCAAAACATTATTTTCCTCAAAATTTAAAGTGACTTTTTCAAAAGATGTTTCTAGTCGAATTTGAACCTGCTGCCCATGTACTGGATAGCCATTTATTTTTCGAAGAAATAGTTTTTGAGATACAGGCAAATATTTTGTTTTTGGGCAGCTGCTGGTGGAATGCTAAGCGATTATGTACATGGGTTTGGTTGTCGGCTCATTTTCTGCATTCTGCTTCTCATTTGAATGGCCTGAACCTCAGCCNTTCGGAACGAGATGCGCCGCTTTGTTGCCAACGCGTTTATTAAAGTGGAGTGAAATTCCACTTTTTTTTGGGAAAATCGCTCAGAAGTAAGCTTACAAAACATTATTTTCCTCAAAATTTAAAGTGACTTTTTTAAGATGTTTTTAGACAAATTTGAGCCTCCTGCCCGTGAACTGGATAGCCATTTATTTTTCCTAGAAATAGTTTTTGAGATACAGGAAAATATTTTGTTTTTGGGCAGCTGCTGGTGGAATGCTAAGCGATTATGTACATGGGTTTGGTTGTCGGCTCATTTTCTGCATTCTTCATCTCATTTGAATGGCCTGAACCTCAGCGTGAAAGATAATCTTGAATTTCTTTATGGCAGTGAAAAGGAACTTTCTAAGAGATTGAACCATAGGTACCGCTAGTACTGTCGCTGTCACTGCTTTGCAATTGGAGTTGTTCACTTCTATTTAGACTTCATCACCCCGTCACTCTCTTTGTAGTAAATCACTCCACTTCTTTGTACATTAAAAAGTATGGAAATTTGACATTATCTGTGCATATACTAAAAATTATTTTCAATCTCGTTTACGAAAAATAATAATCTGTATCATTACTTTAATCATATCACAAAAAAGACAAAAACCGATTTATGTCTTTTTGAAGGGTTTAAAAAATATATCGATATTTTTTTTTTAAGAAAGTTAAAAACCATAAAATTTCCGAGAAAATTAAAACTTATTTGCTCTTTATACACATTTTTTTTCAGAACAAAATTTGTGGTTGTTAAAAGCCAGATCAATTTATAAACTTACTTGAGAAAACGGCCTTTAGGGATAAGTTTTAAAAATTTGCCAAAGGTTTAAAAAATTCTTAGACTTTTTTTGTGTTCGAATTTAACCTTAAATAACTTTTGGAGGAGTAAATTTATGGAATCATCCTTTCCCTCAAAAATATATACCGCTTATAGCTAAGTTATAAAATTCCAAAGTAAAATAAATAAATTCAAACAAATATATGATATTAAATTGCACTATGATTTTACTAATGTCACTCCGAAATTTTCTAAATTTTCACTCCGATCAAAAACTCCGAAACGGCCGGCTGTCAGTTTCTGACCCACTTGTATACCAAGTATGGCAATTATTCCGTCCTTCCAGTGTACCAGTGAAAATTGAGTTTTTTTGTTCACTAGTTTAGAAAATGGCAACAAAGGGTTAAGGCAATATTTATGCGATGATTTTGTCGATAAGCAAAAGAATATGGCTGTTAAAGTTGATGTAAAAATTCTGGATTTGTTTCCCGGGAGCTACTGTCTGGTTGGTACTCGTAGTGTTGCGTTTTATCAAAAGCAAACTCCACACTCAACAAATAACCTACGGCCCGCTCTTACTGAATAGCTGTTTTTCCTATTTTTCTCGGAGGAAAGATCTGTGCGCATTTGAATGTTCAATTAAAGCAATACAAAACAAACAAAAAGTCGTTAAGGTAATATAAACGCCTATCACCTAAATCTCACTAGTCTCTATATTTATTACTCTATGACGAAACTTTTAATTAAAATATTTGGCCCAAAGCAAANCAAAAGCAAACTCCACACTCAACAAATAACCTACGGCCCGCTCTTACTGAATAGCTGTTGTTCTTATTTTTCTCGGAGAAAAGATATGTGCGCATTTGTATGTTCCATTACNATGGCTGTTAAAGTTGATGTAAAAATTCTGGATTTGTTTCCCGGGAGCTACTGTCTGGTTGGTACTCGTAGTGTTGCGTTTTATCAAAAGCAAACTCCACACTCAACAAATAACCTACGGCCCGCTCTTACTGAATAGCTGTTTTTCCTATTTTTCTCGGAGGAAAGATCTGTGCGCATTTGAATGTTCAATTAAAGCAATACAAAACAAACAAAAAGTCGTTAAGGTAATATAAACGCCTATCACCTAAATCTCACTAGTCTCTATATTTATTACTCTATGACGAAACTTTTAATTAAAATATTGGCACAAAGCAATGGTATAAATAAAAATGTTTTCTTAGGCGACTGGCAGCCACATTAACAAAACCTTGCCCATCTGAATTAAATTCTAAATAAGTTGTCTAAGATTAAAATTTTTCTTTCTTCTCATTTGCGCGCAGAAAATTTCTTGCAGTCCCGTGAACTGTCACTACTTCTTTATGTTAAATCCAACAGCTTTGTCGTCCAATTTCTTTTTAATTTAACAACAAAATAAGTTTTTCATTTGCTGACAATTCATAAGCCGCACTTGTCTGCACTGTTCCTGCACTTTTGTGTGTTCCCCTGAATTTCACTTTAAAGCTAGCCAGTCGGTTAGCCATCAGAGTTGGTTTGCGTCAGTCTTCCACAAAATTGTCAAATTAACNTGTGTTCCCCTGAATTTCACTTTAAAGCTAGCCAGTCGGTTAGCCATCAGGTCGCAGAGTTGGTTTGCGTCAGTCTTCCACAAAATTGTCAAATTAATAATACAGACAACAATCCTAGTGAATAAAGCAAAACAAACACACCATTCATTGTCGCCGAGTGAACCCAGATTAATACTTTCTTCTTTTGCTTTTGAAAATGGCGTACACAGAAAACATTTGATATCATTAAGTGTCCCTTTTCGTAGTGGGTGGATGGGGTCCGCACGTGCGACTAGTAGCTATGCACATACTTACATAGTTTGTGGAATGTGTGAACAAACGAGTAAATTACTATTTCATTGCCCCAAGCAAGACGTGTATGTATATGTGTATGTTTGTGTTGTGCTGTGCTGTGGTGTGGCTGATGAGAATGTCACACGTGCGCGAATTTTTTGTGTGCCTCCCGGTTTCTGGCGCGCCGTTGGGGATGATGTGCAGAAATTATTGTGGCGGGAAAGCCCTAGTGAGAGCTACAAGTGTGCTGGCTAGATTGGAGTGGTGGAGGTTAAATTATTATTTAAGCTGAGTATTTGTATGGATTTAAGTAATTTAATATAATCTATTTTTTTGTTGAGTAGAATGTGTCGGTGGCGGGAAAATAAATAGGGACGCCATATTTTAACAGGTTTTGGCTATTTTCTTTTGTTTATCTAATATTTATTATTTTTTATGAAAGTATTGCTCACTATGCAACAAAAACAATAAAAATTCAAAATTTTAAAATTTGTACAAAAATCAGGAGAATTGGAAAAATTTTCGTCAAAATTTTAAACTTTTAATCAGAATTTGTAGAAAAAAGATTTTATTATTAGAAAAACTTTTCCAAAACTCAACGGCAATTTTAAGCTACTTAAACTTTAATATCTTAGAATTTAATGGGCTACAAAACTGCATACCAAAATTTTTCCTACAAATTCTGCTTAAAATTTTTAAAATTTTGATGGAAATTTGTCGAATTTTCCTAATTTTTGTACTTAGTTTGAAATTCGGACCAACGTTGTGTTTCGTTAGTTAGTGAGATTTACTTTCATAAATAAACAAAATCAAAATAAATAAAACTTGTTAAATATCGCGTCTAATGCTCTCCCCCTGTTTTTTTCCGAAATCAAAAATATTTAGAGGTCGCTCCAAGCGCTTAAAGTTTTCCATGTATTTTATATGGGAAAAAAAATTTTTTCGTAGAAATTGTATAGAATTTTTGAAAATCACTATTTTTCGATCGGAATTCTGACTTTACTTTTTCACATTCATTTTTGGGCCACCCTAATGTACATATACTTGATGTGTCTTTATTTGTTTATAATATTTATATTTTATTTCTAGCAAGCATCTATTGAAAAATAAAACAAGTTAACAATATCGTTTCAAATGCTAACTTTCGAACGCAAATTTTGTTCAGAAATAATTTGACTGCCGACAGAATATCTCATAGAGCCCTAACCCAGTAGGGAGGTTTTTTGGGGAAGTAAAATATAAATAAAGTATATATATAAGATGAATACTATTTTTCATAATTTAAATAAATCATTTCAATATGAATGTCAATCAAATGAGATGTAAGAAATCTTTGTTTCGAAAAGTGATTTAAAATGGGATGCCACCTGTTTAAAATTCATTGTAAATTGAAATTAGTTAATGAAACAAACAAACAAACAAACAAAACAAACTAACAAACAAGATAACATTAACAAAGCTTTGTTTCGTTTTTTTTTTTTTTAACGGGTTGCTACCAGGGATGCTCAACAAACTATATGAATCGATTTCGTTTTGTTGACGTGCAAAAATAACTAATCAAATAAATTTTGTTTCGTTTCAGAGATGAATTAACGAAACAAAGCTCAATCATTAACGTTGAAACGAAATAAATTATCAATCGTTAACATCGAAACAAAATAAATTAACGAAAAGTTGTTCTTGTATGCCATTGCCAGCTCACTATTAACTCCTAGAACCTAAATGCATGCTACAGCTTCAGCATTAACGGTTGAATTTCTTTTCGTTAAAAACCAAAATAGAATTATTTTGAGAATTACCTAATACGGCGTTTCCACGTTTCGTAATTCGCTTTCTGATTCGTAATTCGTCTTGCCAATCACCTTCCGAATTACGTAATTCGCCATACAAAATTTTTAGAGCGAATTACCTCATTTGTAGGTAATTCATATTCTATGCGAATGACGAACGATAACCTTTATTTCGAAAACTCTCTCGGCTGTTTAAACATTAAATTCAATTTAAGTGAACATTTGCCAGTTGAAATATTTTACGCCTTGCAGCTAAAAATTTCTACCTTTACGAAATTGCATAATGAAATATCACAATGAGATTTTAGGGGTATTCATCTAACATAATAAACTACCTATACACGTAAAAAAATTATAAATTTCACACAAATTCCAAATTTGATAACGTTCATCGGCAGTTTATGACGTTAGATGAATACCGCTATTGATTTGAAAAAAGTTACACATGCTTTAAATAATATCAAACTAAAAAATAATAACAATTTAAAAAATCTGTATACATAGGATAAAGACTAGCTAGGAAGTGGGTGTAGATATATTATTTTTGATACTGAAATTAACACATTTTCCCTGTTATGGATCCTACAGACAATAAGCCACCCTTTTAAATAAAATGTGTTATTTTTGCTTACCTATTGTATTTATTTTTTGTTTTATTTGAAATCATAGTGTTAAACCAAACTTCGGCCGGCAAAATCT
>NW_016166752.1:10345-23299 GCF_001687245.7 Rhagoletis zephyria | reverse complement strand
TGTGAATAATTTTCCCCGAACTGCATTTTCGTACCAGGTTTATTAAATACACCAAGTTTGGTAAGAATTTATAAATCGGTTACCGAGATACATATTTGTGCTCATAAGTGGGCGGCGCCACGCCCAAAATCTAAAAATTTATAATAATCTGGTTATTACCAGATAATCTGGTTATTAGCCGATTTCTAAAATTTTCAACAAATTTCTTAGCTGGATCCTAAGCAAGGCTTGTACCGAGTTTGGTATGGATTGGTAAAGCGGCTACTAAGATACAGTATCTCATCATAAGTGGGCGGGTTCACGCCCCTTTTCCAGAAATTTCATATTAATATTATTTTGTACCGAAATTCTACTTCACATACTAATTTTCATCAATTAAATCCAAAATTTACTGAAATATCAGATTTTTTAAATTTTTAGAAAATACCGTTATATGAGAAGTTGGCGTGGTTACAGACTGATTTCGCCCATTTTCAATAGCAACCTTCCTTGGATAAAGGGCAACCTATATACCAAATTTCGTTAAGATATCTCAACTTTTGCTCGAGTTATCGTGTACATGGTCAGACGGACGGACACACAGACATGGCTTAATCGACTTCTCTTTTCATTCTGATCATTTATGTATACCTTTGCCTATATCTATATCGATTCCTTTAGGCTGTTACAAACCAACCGGTATGCGAACAAAGCTATAATACCCTTGTACACAAGTGCGCTCGGTTATTAAAATAAATAAACGCAAAACATTTTTGTTTGCATGAATTTTTTTAACAAGGCATTTTAGGCGGTGGACTGTTAAACAGCTGAAAAAGACAATACAAAAACAAAATATTTTCGCTTCTGGATTAAGTGGACGTGTTGAGTAATCATTGATAATTCCTTACGGTAAGTTAAATTAAGTTAAGTCTAGACTAACTGAGCTTTTAACTTTTATTTGCGTAGTTTTGAAACAAATAATACTAAATATAAGGTACATACCGTCGCCTGGAAAAAAGATTGTCTTATGTTACTTTCAGCAGGCTTTGGAAAATCGCGATTGAAATTTGGAATGCAATTTCTCNTAACTTTTATTTGCGTAGTTTTGAAACAAATAATACTAAATATAAGGTACATACCGTCGCCTGGAAAAAAGATTGTCTTATGTTACTTTCAGCAGGCTTTGGAAAATCGCGATTGAAATTTGGAATGCAATTTCTCAAAAACAGGGACCGGGACTTTTATAACTTTTATAATAAAAGTCCTTAGAAAAAAGTTATCTTTGTACTTTTATTTTATTTGAAATAAAATAATCAGTCAGCCCAGACTTTTATTTTTTAAGTCCAGCAATAGAAGTTAAACTTGGCCGCATTATACTAAAGCCAGCCTTTCGATATTAGCTATTATTCCATATAATATTTTTTTTCGTTTGACATTGTGACACATATTACAATTAACTGATGAATTAAGTTGCATTTAATTTTTTGTCTTTCTTTTGACCTAAAAACAGCATATAATGAACTTAAAACAATATAAAAAACGCCTTTTTCGGTTCCTGCTACCATTGAAAAGGATTCCTTGATGCAAGAACACCAAAAATATCTGTTTAAAACTTTTTAAAATGTTCACCTCATACCGTTTTCAGGTAAAAAATGAAAACAATTGCAGAACCCCCTAATTTGAAGGTGATTTGAAAGGTGAAGGCAACTTTTTTTAATCCAACGAAATTATTTTTCCTCGATTTTCCATCTCAATGGAAAGCAATTAAAATGCTGTTAAATTTATTTCGCTAGAAGTTTTTTGTTTTCGAGATATTACATTTTGTCAATATCTACACTGTGCGGGTTTAACAATAACTTTTAATTGGCTAATTTCTTATATATTGTTCACACTACAGCATTAAACACAGAAATTATATTCCCAAACATTTTACAATATAGTTATTCACAAGTTGAAATAAAATTAAAAAAAAATGAAATAATTACACATATTAATCGTATAATTAAAGAAATCAAAAACAATCCAAAATATTCAAATAATTATATTAATCATGCAATTAAAAAATTGCAAAAATAATTGAAAATAATCAAAAATAAACAAATAGTTATGTAACTAAAATGAATGAATGATTTAATAATATTTTTTTTTTGAAAATAATTGATTATTAATCATCAAAAAGGTGCAAATAATCGTATTTA
The DNA here is from genome assembly GCF_001687245.7 of Rhagoletis zephyria. Lineage (NCBI taxonomy): Eukaryota > Metazoa > Arthropoda > Insecta > Diptera > Tephritidae > Rhagoletis > Rhagoletis zephyria. The sequence goes on along the minus strand of NW_016166752.1, from coordinate 21,122 downwards.
ATCATTAAATGGTTACCAAAAAAAACATGCTTTAATTTATAATCATTATGATTGTTAATCATTATTTAACATGATATAAGTTAACACATTTTGAAGCCGGTTGCTCAAAGCCTGGTTGACACTAATCTTCGATCAGCATCGTTATTGACGTCTTCGACTACTTCATGCATATAACACGGTGTCGGTAACGTCGATAACGATGTTTAGCCGGAGATTGTGTCAACCAGGCTTTGAGCAACCGGCCATTAGACCTTTAAAAAGGTTGCAATGCACTTCAAAATATTTTCAATCAAGGCACATAAATACAGGTAGAAGCCAAAATGACGTTGCTCTCATGAGAACCAAACCTTTAAACTTCAACTTGATTTTATTTAATTTCCTATATTTCGTTACGCTTAAAATGTCATGTCGTTTGTTTTTTTTGAATGTTCGTTAAACACAAATTTTAATTAACATTTGGATTTTTGTAGTGTTGTGCGGTTTATACTTAGTGTATGTGTTAAAAATGCAGGACCTGAAGCGTTGTTTTTTATGTGGTGTTAAATATAATGCAGAAATCTCTAATTTTTTAACGTGCCTCAATGCCCTCGGCGTAAGGAGCGTTGGGAAAGCAGCTGTGGGGTAGAGCTGCAGCGAAATGCCTTGCTGTGCGTTAAGCATTTTAAAGCAGCAGATTTCATAAATGCACCAGGAGGTACAGGAAAGACACGTTTGATGCCAAGTGCTCTTCCTATGACCCTTATGTCGCAATCATTATTTGTGTTCCGTTGTTTTATTGATTGCCCAACGTTATGCCTAGTACATATATCGCTTTATACAAACATTTGTATATTATACAAAATTAAAACAGGTACTATAAATATAAACTTTCAAATTATAAAAAAATAGAAAAGAACATACAAATTAACAAATTTTAACTAAATAAAATAAATAAATAAATACAAAACTTGAAATTTACTTAAAAACGTCAACCAGCGAAATGTAATTTTTTTATTTTTCCTTACACACGCTCATTTTTATTTTTACTCTCCCGAAAACTTTGACTTTTGTAGGTTTGATGTTAATTTGGCTTCTACCTGTTTTTATTGTACCATGATTTTCAATTACCACGCTCTTACGTCTGTCACCCATATGGTGGTAAATATTACAATTATAATAATAATAATAGATTGGCGCTTACACATATGTTAGTGCTTGGCGGAGCTTCTCCTCCGAATTGTGGCGTGCGCCTTGATGTTGTCACACAAAGAGGAGGGACCTACAGTTTTACGCCGACTCCGAACGGCGATTGTATTTTTATGAGAAGCTGTTTTTCATGGCAGAAATACACTCGGAGGTTTGCCATTGCCTGCCGAGGGACGACCGCTGTTAAGAAAAAACCTTTTTTCTATATTTTTGCGCTGTTGCTTTGACCAGGGACTGAACCCAGGCCCTGCGGAGTGGAAGCCCACACTGCTTACCACTACACCACAGCGGCATTACCATAGTTTAAATTGAGTTTGATTTTTCCAAACCATTTTGGTTGATACCCATATTGCAATAACTCATTTAACTTTTTAAATAATTTTAATAACTCTTATTTTTGAAAGGGTGACAACTAAATATATACGAAAAACTAAACCAGGCCAAGCCCTTTAATTTGACACCTCATTTTTAAAAATCGAATGAACGGTGCAGATCTGATGACCTGGACGAAAGATTTCTTCGCGTATTAAATATATAGATTATAAATAATATATACATTTAGCTGGCAATCTTCGTTGAAATATTTCTGTTTAAAAGCTATTTCAGTCTTCTTTCCTTTGGTACCAAATGTGTTTGATTTGGATAAGCGGTTTGTTTATTATTCGAAAAGACTTTTATTTCGGACTTAAAAAATAGTTGGTCAAGTTTAACTTTTATTGCAGGACTTAAAAAGTAAAAGTCCGGATTTTTAAGTTATTATTGAGCTTTTCCCAAAAAGGTCGAAAAATAAAAATAATCTAGCATTCTTGTCCAGAAGGTCCTGGGATCAAAGGAACATTGATAACTTTATTCTAGGACAATATTTTGCCCCGGACTTTTATAACATTGAAAAAAAAAAAACTTTTATGTTCGGTCCTTGCTCAAAAACGCGAAGATAGATTTTCTGTAAAATCGCGGGGAATGTTAGAAGTTCACGAAATTCTTAAATTATTAAAATTTGTGTAACCAGTAGAGGTAAATTATTGTACAAAGACTTAAACAGAAGTTAAAAAAAGTTGATATAAAACCATTCGTCAAGATCAAGCATCATTTAANTTATTTTTATGTTAACTATTTTTGAGTTTATGAAGGATTTTTTAAGTATAATTTTGTAATATGCCACATTTGTCGACCATTTTGCAGCCATTTTGTATGTATAACAAAATGTAACAAAAATTTGCATGATCGTAGCCAGAATGAAATTTTAAAGGGGGAGGGCGGTTTGCCTATACAAAAAGAAATATTTAAAAACCAATAACTTACTTGCTAAAAAATTGTTTATTATAGCTTAAAATTTGTGTAACCAGTAGAGGTAAATTATTGTACAAAGACTTAAACAGAAGTTAAAAAAAGTTGATATAAAACCATTCGTCAAGATCAAGCATCATTTAAACACATAAACAAAATCTTTATAAAAAATCGATAAAGCAATGTTATGTAATTTTTTCAAGAACTCAATTCTTTAAAGTCATTGATTATACATATTTATACATACATACAGTGTTGGACATATCTATCATTTCGGACCAAATTCAAAATGATGTTGTTTGCTACTTATGCCTATTTATTAATTTTTAAGATTTTTCAATAAAATCACAGCTCATTCCCTAACAAATGCTATATAAACCTAAGCGTACAATTTTTAAGAACACTGAAAAAAATTCATACAATTTTTATCAAATATCAAACTTTTTTCTCAGAAGTGTTTATAGCCCATTCAATTTAGTGTAATAGTGTGCAAGTTTCAAGTGGCTAAAAATTACCTTTGATTTTTTAGATTTTTTTTGCCGAATGTGTTGCGGGAGTACTTAAAAGAGGAAAATTATAAGTAAAATGGTAAATGGGGTACGAAAAATTGAGGTACTTAGGCGGGTTGGGTAATTAAGCGGGGAGGTACTTAAGAGAGCGATTTTTTTCAGATTACATTCAAAAATTCACATTGCCCAAAAATGTTGGTTACTTAAGCGGGTTAGGTACTTAAGCGGGTTTCACTGTACTATAAATCGCATTCACGCTTTGTAATATATGTACATATAATAATAATAAGGGATTTATAAGAATAATTCAGTTTATTATTTCCACGAACTATTAGAACAGTCTGCTTATATCTGTGGCTACAAAGAGGGATGAGTTTACTGTGCATTTCTGTCTGCGCAGTCTTCGCATGGGCCCGCTTGTAAATAAAAAATTCATTAAATGCCGTTAGCTTATCTATTTTAAAGTATATTTAGATCATTAGTTAAGCTTAAATACAGAAAATTCTGTGTAATTTTTCTGAAGTAAAGTTCAACTAATGATTTAACTACAATCTAAAATAGATATATTAGTAGACTCTAATATGCTATTTTTATTATAGAAATTTATGCGCGCTATGTGTTTTTGCCATCTGCTGTAATTACTTAAGAAGTAAATTACTTGGGTGTTCACCAACCTGGTCTATAGTTTTATCAATAATCTCAGATTGGTTTTTTGATACAAAACTTTCGATGTACGCTTAGAAGACACAAACCTAAAGACAAAGCAATAAACAATAGAACTATAAATGTATTTATAGTTTACCGTTCAATCCATTTTCGCTCATTGTCGACTGCAGACAGGTTTTTACCCTTTTTAAATGGAAGTGCTTTGAAGTTAGAGAGAATAACTTGAAACAGAACCGGATGATCCACATATCCACTTTTTAAATCAATTTGCTAATTATTTTGTTGGCATTGAGTGTATAATTTGTTATATAGTATATATCGTCGCTGGAATAAGGGAATAAGGAAACAGTGTAAATGCCACATACACTATTATTCGATAATCGTACCATTGGATAGGCAATCCTTTAGTCTATTAGAAAAATCTTTAGTTTTCTTAAATATCTTTTTGGATCACGAACTCATTCGCAAAAACCGAAACTCTATAACAACAGTGTAGGTACTACAATTGTTTACAAATAGTGGATGATGCACTTGGACTGTTATTAAGAAAAGCCCAAAGAAATTCTTGTAATATTAAAATAACTTTTTAGAGTATTTTACTTCATTATATTGCTGCTAACTTTCACAGGCAGCTTCAAAATGTGAATAATAAAATAGTGTAACATCGACATACATCAATTAGTTTTTCTGAGTTCCCAACCAATATAAAATAGTGTACAATGATTTNTAAAAGTTCAGCTTAAATTATGTTTTACTGACATAGAATATTTGCTTCCAAAAAAGCCACACTCATGCATCCTCAAAGAAATGGTACAAAAGTCATCAAATAAAAGCTGTGGAGTCAACAGCTGTGGAGTTTATGGTGGCTGGCTACCGTCCACAAATATAAATATGCACTCTGCATGGCTTTTTAAAATGGCAAGTTCAAAAATTCACTTCGCTGCACACCTTCCTTTTGTTAATACATCCCTTTTTTCATGTGCTAAAAATCGTACTTATCTAAAGGGCTACATGTCCAAAATTATCTCTGCGTGTTCCTAATTAATCAATCTTTGTATATTTATTGATTCCTGCAAAATTGGGTCATGTAATATTAAAATTAACACATTTTTATGCATTGTTTACATATTTTTATATGCGTTTTGGCATTTCTCTCTCGCAATTGCACCAAGATGACGTCACGCAAAAATTACGCTCAAAAATTCTCTCTCATTGGCGCAATCTTGTATTCTATCATTCTTGGGAGAACACTTGAAAGTTATGGGGTGGGGCGAAATTATCAAGCAAGCATTTCCTGGTACTATTTTTGAATATCTAAGCAAAAATTTGGCTACGCCCATGAAAAATTGTACATACCCTTTTCCAATACTATGTCGATAACTTCCTACTACCAAAACTATCCACAATCGATATAGTCACTGACGATTTTCCGAACTTGGGTCAAGCTCTTCCTCCATATCACTAAAAATGCTTTTGAGTGCGTCTTTGTTCAGACAAAAAATGTTCACAAATATTTATTTATTTTTATCAAAACAACTGATTCAGAACTTCGAGTTTCCTGTTTTTAGTTGGCAACGCAGTGGAGAGCTCCGAAAGGGGAGTGAAATGACACAAACGGCAATTACGCAAATTTATGTTATTTCACAATTGAATGTGAAATAACACAACTTTGCTTTATTTCATTTCTCGTTGAGCAATACGACCAACTTTTAAACTTAACTATTTGAGTAATAAAGTAAAATAGTGCACACATGAAAGTAGTCACCCAGTTACATTTGACAAAAAGTAGTACATGAACAAGTTAAATGGACGGATTTGTAAGTATATAATTTCGACGTCGCGCTCGCGTCCCCCGCCCGCCTCCCCTCCTTTTGCAATTATGCACTGCTGGCATTATAACCGTTTAGAAAAAATAATAATAAAAATATGACACTAGTTCACTTCTGAAACTGCTTTTCAATGTCCAAGTAATGAGAATTATTACGTATGGTGTTATTGCATGCACCCCACCCAAGGTGGAATTATACCAGGTGATGTACATAATATTAGAGTGAGACGAAATATTTTACCACTGCCTATTCGAAAACATGCCTATAAAATGTGACTATAAGACAGCCGAATGTCAGAAAATAAAGCGAGAAAACTGTTTTATTACTTCACCTCTGTATTGCGCCATTCATCCCACCAGCTTGTACCGAGTATACGTTCAAATTTAGAAGTCTGAGAGTAGGTTAAATTTTGCATATTTTTACATCACTACTTCGTACCACATGTTCGCTTCGTCTTCGTAAATGAAATCCACATTTCAGATATGGTGAAACCAGTGATGATAATGCAGAAATTTTAACTGAAGATAAAACACAAAACAATATTCTCTGTGTTATATGCTGCGAACAGGAACGGCAACTTTTGTTTGCTCCTTGCCATGGCGGAATTATACCAGGTGAAGTAATTAGAGCGAGAAAAAGATTTTGACGTTGCCTTATTTGAAAAATTGCCTTTAAAATTTGACTATAAGGCAGCCGAATGACAGAAAATAAAGCGAGAGAGCTGTTTTATTACTTCATCTGTTTATTGCGCTATGGTTCCTTGCATATATGTAATACTTCTATATTGCTAGTACATTCAAAGTACATTCCCCAACATCAGAGTGCCGAAATACTTGAAAAAAGTAAGAGAGATCCGATGAGAGAATGTATTCAAAATGACAATTTTACTTTTCAAAATTCAGTAGCGGTTTCACAAATTCTTGTATAAAATCAACTCATATGAAAAATTAACAAAAAATAAAATTTGTATAAATCTATGAGAAACGCTACGGCCGTTGGTGGTAGCAGGGGACTTGGCATTAGTTGGCATTTCCAATTGGCGTCAAATAGCATAGAAGGGAATCGAAAAGCGTGCTTTATTGGATTCGGCCAACATATAAAATACCACACCGCTTTGTGTGTACATAAATAAGTTTTCTCTTGGTTAGGAAAATATCGTATATCTTCCAATTTATCAGATATCCAAATAACGAGTAGCATCGGAGAAATTCATCATATCGATTCCTAACCGCTAAAATAATGTATATATGTATATATTTTTTTTAATTTTCTTTTTGATGCAGGTGCTCAAGAGGCATTTATGCATCAAAATTAAAGTTTGAAAAAAGTTTGCTTACTTAATTTTCGCGGCTAGAGATCGATATATGTACATTGCAGCTTGAATAGAACATGAGACCGTCAAATTTGTATTTGTTTGTTGAATTTCCTGAACCGCCCCTGTTATGATATGGCACTTCATTCCAGAGTTGGGCAAAATTTATTCGAATGACGAATAACAAATGAATAAATTGTTTTTCTTGTTATTCGTAAATAATAAATAATTTTGTTTATTCAAAAAAAAATTATTCGAATGACGTATAAATTATTTTATTCGTTATTCGAATAATTATTATCTTCATTAATTATTCGAATAACGAATAAAATAATAATAAAAGAAGTAATTTATGTATATAGATATGTACATATATTTATGTATAAAATGATAACCGTTTTCGTTGTTGCGATTTAACTCAAACCTCTGGATAGATTTAAGTCAAATTTTCGGAGGTTTTTCCCTGCGCATAAAGTCCTATTAAAGGCTACTAGAAAACTCCTTGGTGGCGATGGAGCCGAGTTATTTATAAAAGCCGTATTTATGAACCGATTTCGTTCAAATTCAAAATGTGTTCTTCCTGCATGATGAAAAATACTTATGCGAAAAATGGACCCGCTATGTGGCGCTGCAGTTGAGTTATTTAGAAAATCCCTATTTATTGTACAATCAGGTTGCAATTCATAATGGTGCTGCAGTCGAAATCATTAGAAACCCCATATGTTTGGACTACTTTGTTTTTTATGTTTATATTATATGAATTTACGATGTCTTACGTCGTCATACACCCTAAATGCGGCTTTGCATCTACCTCCGCTTGATGAAATTGCTCGGGCGGCCATTGCTGCAGCAGTAAGACTCAAGGAAACCAGCTCTTGGATATTTTAAAAGTGGCGAATCAGCAAGGAAAGTAACGACCACATCCTTCCAAGAAAGACCAATGTTGGTATATCAATGGCCAAATTTTACATCGAGGGTTTTTGGCTCTCCTATAATAGAAAACGCACATCTGTGCTCTTCAGCTTCCTTATAAGGACTTTTGTTGGCCTACATGACATAAGCCTAGAGGCTGACACATCGGACCAATGTTGTAGTTGCAAGATCATAGAAGAAGATTACGCACGCTTAGAAAAGATCTCACAAGTGGAAATAAGACCATCGGTAAAGCTCATGACATTGAAAGGGATTTTTTCTTGCATATAGCATCAGAGCGCTATTTTTTTGGCAGAAATATGTGTGAGAAGGGTTCTGCTCTTTAGTTGTTCAACCTAAATTAAGAATTTTTACTTTACCCATATTTGGTTTTCAACGCTATTCTTGCATGGGCCAACGCAAAAAATCTTATCAGGGGCCGCGAAACCAGAGGGAATGAGCTAGTATTCTTGATAAAATAGTATAATAAAATTCAGCTAACTCACAATCCTTGACAATAGAAATAAAAGTAAAAGGTGGCTCAATGTGTTAAAAATGAGTTTTTATTCATTATTTAAAATAACGAATAAAACAACGAATAAATTATTCGAAAGCAATTTATTCACGAATAATTTATTCGTAAATGAGTTATCTGCGAATAATTATATTACGGATAAAATTTTATTCGAATAATTATCTAAATAACAATTTATTCGAATAATGCCCAACTCTGCTTCATTCTATGTAGTAGTTTACAAATAAACGCGTATACTTCTACAATCACAAAAATTTTCATTTTGATTTCGAATTGAAAACTCATTGCAATCATATTGTACTAGCAATATAGAAGTATTACATATATGTACGGTGACCATATTAACCAACGTAAAATAAAGGACATTTTTTCAAAATGATTTGGAAATACGTACATAGAACTTGTATGATAAAAGTACCTTACCCATATCGTAATTTAAATCAAATATTTACCAGTTAATTAACCGATTCCGAAAAATGAAGCCAAATCCTTTTCATCACTTCGCCATCCTTCGCTGCCAAATTGTGTTTACCATAATTCATAATACACGCCGAAGTCAACACACGGTGGTTCAAAATTGGAATTAAATGTTCATAATTCACCTGAGCCTTCGCTTTTCAACCAATGTTTACTAAGAACCAAAAAAATATATTTATTTTGGTGAACATTTCAAACACTTTTTTGTGTAATTTTTTCGTTTTGGGAGAACCATACAATTGTTTTCAAATAGTTTTTGTTATGTAACATTTATCAACTAGATCCGGAGAATAAATTTTACTCAAAATTGCTACTTTTTCCGCATTTTCCACTAAAAAATTTAATATAATCAAATAAAAATTCACAAATCAGGCTCAACTGGTATCTTGCAAGTATTGTAAGCTTTCACAAAAAAAAATCAGATTAAGTGAAAAATTTAGGCTCCAGTGAATTACGAACACTAAATGCCAGTTTTGAACCACTGTGCAGCAGAGGGTTTATTGTTCTCTTTCAGTGGAACTGGAAATTCAGCATGCAAAATGATCCTGGGCACAACTTTCCCTGTGCGTTATAGATTGTACAAAGATTACCGATTAAATAGAAACCCTTAAGTGGGGTACGAAACAAACTGGCGAAGGTTTTCATTATATTTTGTAAGGAACATTTTTATTTTTCATATTGTGTGTTTAAAAATTTACCTCTGAAACATGCAGAGCTGGTTTAAAGGACAGTTTAAGAAATAGAGGACAAAAGGCGTCCTTTATTTTGAAAAAAATTTTAAAGGACAGGGGGTTAAAATAAAGGACTGTCCTTTAAAATAAAGGATGGATGGTCACCGTACATATATGGTTCCTTGCAAACATTTTAAGGTTTTCCAGCATTGTTTTCAACATATCTAAAAGCATACAGATAAAATTCATACCAAAGCGCTATGTCCAATTTGTTGAGCAGTTATTAAAGACGATTCTTTTTCTATATTTTGTTATACTTTTCATAAGTAAAAATATTTTGTGAATATTACTTTCTTCGTATGAACTATATCACATTTTTTGTTTAATTGTATTTTTGGAATAAACAAAGCAAGGCACATAATACAGGTAGAAGCCAAAATGACGTTGCTCTCATGAGAACCAAACCTTCAAACTTCAACTTGGTTTTCTTTTATGTGCTATATTTCGTTACGCTTTAAACGTCATGTCGTTTTTTTTAATGTTCGTTAAAAACAAATTTTAATTAACATTTGAATTTTTGTAGTGTTGTGCGGTTTATACTTAGTGTATGTGTTAAAAATGCAACACCTGAAGCGTTGTTTTTATGTGGTGTTAAATATAAATCAGATGCCACTAATTTTTTTAACGTGCCTCAATGTCCTTCGCGTAGGGAGCGTTGCGAAAGCAGCTGTGGGGAAGAGCTGCAGCGAAATGCCTTGATGTGCGTTAAACATTTTAAACCAGCAGATTTTATAAATGCAACAGGAAAGCACGTTTGATGCCAAGGGCTGTTACTACGACTCTCATGCCGGAAAGTCCCTCCAACAACACTGCAACTCATAAATCAAAGACAGTAAACAACAAACAAATTAACTAATTTTAGCTTAAGAAAATAAATAAATAAAATTAAACTTCAAATTTACTTAAAAACGTCAACCAGTGAAATGTAATTTTTAATTTTTCCTTACACACGCTCATTTTTATTTTTACTCTACCGAATACTTTGACTTTTGTAGGTTTGACGTCAAATTTGCTTCTACCCAAAATGTATTCAACAAAGTGTGATTGATTTTGACATTGCTCTCATAAGAAACAGGCTATAATGTCAAATTGAAATGAATTGTTAACCCATTTGAAAATGTGTTTTTTTATTTCAAATTTGAATTAAAAAAAAATACACACAAATTTTTCAAGCAACAAATTTTCTTAATAAAGGCCTGTATGCAGCTCTCAAGAAAAGCATACTCCATATAAAATGACGTACCAGAAATGGCTAAGAAATTTTCTTGAGTCAAATTTCCTTAAGGCAGTACGCAGTTCTTAAGAAATTTGCTACGCTTTCTACTACGGTTTTC
>NW_016166752.1:0-301 GCF_001687245.7 Rhagoletis zephyria | reverse complement strand
GGTTGGTTGGGAGTAAATTGGCAAATTCAAAGGAAATTGCACACGGAAATGGGGCAATGGAAATGGTGCAACGGAAATGCTGCAACGGAAATGATGCTATGGAAATGGTGCAACGTAGATGGTTGGAGCTGAAACAAGTGCTTCTTGTGTGTATGCATATGGTATGCAACTAATAAAAGGTTAAAGAATAACACTTAGAAAAACACCAATACGAGAATGAAAGTAAAGGTGAGTACATATATACTTAGATATAGAAAAGAATAAAGGCAAAGGTAAAAATAAAAACAAAAACAAAGATACG
>NW_016166751.1:18750-23300 GCF_001687245.7 Rhagoletis zephyria | reverse complement strand
TACCGGCTGAATCCATATGAGGTGTTTTTCTTGCTTGTTTGTAAGAAAACGAAGGCAACAGGTGATTAGCGGGTCGTAAAAAGCTTCAGCTGAAGGCAGAAGATGTATACGCGAGCGAAGCTTTATTTAAACAACGCACAATCCAATGGTATTTTAGAGTTTTCAGGAGCACAAAGAAAACATGTCCGTCTTCTACAATTTCACTCACTTCATATTAGAAAAAAAAAACGAAATTATCCATATGCACAGTTTCGGTTGAAAACCGAAATAATGAATATGTGAAAAACGAAGTAGTGCATACATGCACAGTTTCGGTTGAAACCCTACCCCCGCCTACGCAGAAAGGTGCTCAGCCCCTGTTCTTCGGCAACACAGAAAGGAGAATTCCACTAAGTGAGAGTTATAATCCGTATGCGCGGCTGATGGCCGCCTACGCAGAAAGGTGTTCTCTGTAAAACGTGTTCAGCCCCTCTTCTTCGGCAACACAGAAAGGATAATTCTGCTTAGTGAGTGTTAAAATCCGTAAGCGCGACCGATGGCCGCCTTCGCAGAAAGGTGTTCTCTGGAAAAGGTGTTCAGCCCTATTCTGCGGCAGGACAGAAAGGATAATTCTGCTTAGTGAGGGTTATAATCACAACACAGAAGGGAGAATTCTACTTGGTGAGGGTTATAATCTATAAGCGCTGCCGAAGGCCGCCTACACAGAAAGATGTTCTCAGCAAAAGGTGTTCAGCCCCTCTTCTTCGGCAACACAGAAGGGAGAATTCTACTTGGTGAGGGTTATAATCTATAAGCGCTGCCGAAGGCCGCCTACACAGAAAGATGTTCTCAGCAAAAGGTGTTCAGCCCCTCTTCTTCGGCAACACAGAAGGGAGAATTCTACTTGGTGAGGGTTATAATCTATAAGCGCTGCCGAAGGCCGCCTACACAGAAAGATGTTCTCAGCAAAAGGTGTTCAGCCCCTCTTCTTCGGCAACACAGAAGGGAGAATTCTACTTGGTGAGGGTTATAATCTATAAGCGCTGCCGAAGGCCGCCTACACAGAAAGATGTTCTCAGCAAAAGGTGTTCAGCCCCTCTTTTTCGGCAACACAGAAAGGAGAATTCTGCTTAGTGAGTCTTATAATCCGTAAGCGCGACCGGTGGCCGCCTACGCAGAAAGGTGTTCTCTGCAAAAGGTGTTCAGCCCTATTCTGCGGCAGGACAGAAAGGATAATTCTGCTTAGTGAGGGTTATAATCACTAACCGCGGCCGAAGGCGCCTACGTAGAAAGGTGTTCTCTGCAAAAGGTGCTAAGCCCCTCTTCTTCGACAACACAAAGGCGAATTCTACTTAGTGAGGGTTATAGTCCCTAAGCGCGGCCGAAGGCCGCCTGCGCAGAAAGGTGTTCTCTGCAAAAGGTGTTCAGCCTATTCTGCGGCAACACAGAAAGAAGAATTCTACTTAGTAGGGTTATAATCCCTTAGCGCGGCCGCGCGATAATGTCAATCTGCATTCCCCCAACGCAAGACTTCTCAATACTGGACCTAAACCATCTAATTGCACAGGGTAGCAGCAAGTGCATAATAGGAGGGGCTTTAATGCATGGAGCACTATTTGGGGTTCCAATCAATTCAAGGCGCCGAATTGCTGAAGGCATGCTAATGTCTGATCTGATTGCCTGAACGACGGCACACCTACGCACTCATTACCCGATCCTTACGCAACTTAATTCAGTAAATGCACAACCGCAGTACAAACCTAGCAGAAAAATCAAAACGGATCAAGCTGATTGGGCGAAGTTTACCACTTATTATAACCAACTTGCACTTAACTCCGCTCCCACAAATAATGTACATCAAGAATCGTTAAAACTAGCCACAATTATTCGCACCGCAGCTCACTTTGCTATCCCCCAGAGTAAGCCGCATTACCAAAAAAAAGACGGTTCCCTGCGGGAATGCCAATTTATGTACTCTTCGCGAAAAAATAAATAAAATGAGTGGCATAGTTTCAAACGCTGCCGATCATTTCCAAGCCTATTCGCTTACAAACAAGCCAACGCTTTATTGAAAAGAACTGCAAAATTAGCTACGAGCAAGTTTGAAAAATTTACCGCAAACATAAACCCTACTACAAGCACTAGCAAAATATNCTCTTCTTCGGCAACACAGAAGGGAGAATTCTACTTGGTGAGGGTTATAATCTATAAGCGCTGCCGAAGGCCGCCTACACAGAAAGATGTTCTCAGCAAAAGGTGTTCAGCCCCTCTTTTTCGGCAACACAGAAAGGAGAATTCTGCTTAGTGAGTCTTATAATCCGTAAGCGCGACCGGTGGCCGCCTACGCAGAAAGGTGTTCTCTGCAAAAGGTGTTCAGCCCTATTCTGCGGCAGGACAGAAAGGATAATTCTGCTTAGTGAGGGTTATAATCACTAACCGCGGCCGAAGGCGCCTACGTAGAAAGGTGTTCTCTGCAAAAGGTGCTAAGCCCCTCTTCTTCGACAACACAAAGGCGAATTCTACTTAGTGAGGGTTATAGTCCCTAAGCGCGGCCGAAGGCCGCCTGCGCAGAAAGGTGTTCTCTGCAAAAGGTGTTCAGCCTATTCTGCGGCAACACAGAAAGAAGAATTCTACTTAGTAGGGTTATAATCCCTTAGCGCGGCCGCGCGATAATGTCAATCTGCATTCCCCCAACGCAAGACTTCTCAATACTGGACCTAAACCATCTAATTGCACAGGGTAGCAGCAAGTGCATAATAGGAGGGGCTTTAATGCATGGAGCACTATTTGGGGTTCCAATCAATTCAAGGCGCCGAATTGCTGAAGGCATGCTAATGTCTGATCTGATTGCCTGAACGACGGCACACCTACGCACTCATTACCCGATCCTTACGCAACTTAATTCAGTAAATGCACAACCGCAGTACAAACCTAGCAGAAAAATCAAAACGGATCAAGCTGATTGGGCGAAGTTTACCACTTATTATAACCAACTTGCACTTAACTCCGCTCCCACAAATAATGTACATCAAGAATCGTTAAAACTAGCCACAATTATTCGCACCGCAGCTCACTTTGCTATCCCCCAGAGTAAGCCGCATTACCAAAAAAAAGACGGTTCCCTGCGGGAATGCCAATTTATGTACTCTTCGCGAAAAAATAAATAAAATGAGTGGCATAGTTTCAAACGCTGCCGATCATTTCCAAGCCTATTCGCTTACAAACAAGCCAACGCTTTATTGAAAAGAACTGCAAAATTAGCTACGAGCAAGTTTGAAAAATTTACCGCAAACATAAACCCTACTACAAGCACTAGCAAAATATGGAATGACATAAAGTTACTAACCGGTGCCCCGAAATAGTCCCACATCCTCTACATTGATACGCAGAACTGCCCGTTAACAATGTCCAAAGACATCGCATACCATTTCGCTGCCTTCCTTTCAGCTTCTTCCTCTGATGCAAATTTCCCTAGCGACTTCCGCGATAGCAAAACCACTCCGACTCCAAAACGAACCTGCAATTACTCTTCCGATATCCCACGATGCCAAGCAAATCGATTTCAAAATCTGCCTCATCGAGTTAGAATATGCGCCTTCTTATCTAAAAGGCACAACTCCCGGGCTTGATAAGATCACGTACCCAATCATAAAAAAGCTCTAGTAGGTAGCAAAGATTACTCGATTTGTACAATTTAATGCTAGAAAGTGGGTCCCTCTCACATCAATGGAATACTTCGTGTATCATCCCGATCCTCAAGCCGAATAAGCCATCTGACGATCCAAATAGTTATAGGCCTATCTCTCTACTTCCATGCTTAGGAAAACTTTTCGAAAAAATCATTGTTAACCGTCTGATGTGGTACGCGAAAAACAAGAAACTCATAAGCCCTAACCATGTAGCATACAAAAAAGGACATGGCACTATCGACGCACTTCTTCATCTTTTTTATTACATTTTGAATGCGCTCTCTGCTAAAAACCACGTGTCCTTACTAGCGATTGATTTTCAAAAACCTTTTGACCACACAGGTATACATGTTATCCTAAGGCAATTAGACAAATTGAAAATAGGCCCTAAAATCAAAAAAATCATTAAATATTTTCTCTTAAATAGAAAATGCAGAGTCAGAGTCAATGGATATTTTTCTTCCCTCTAAACAACGGAACCCCACAGGGATCACCCTTCTCCGCTTTTCTATTTATAACAGCTTTCGATGAAATCGTCAAACTTACAAATAATCCGGGTAAAATAGAATGCCAACTCTACGCTGACGACGTAGACTGCTTACTAGGGCGGGTCGATTTAAAAATCGCTCATTGCTCTGTGAAAATCGTATTCTAGGGATCAAAATAAGAAACTTTGCCGAAGGAACCATACCTCTAAAACGAATTCTGATGTCCCCCAATTTGGGTCGAACTTTTGGGTAGGGGCAAATTTTGAAAAATCCCACTTTGACCCATTTAGAGTGCTCCAATCGAGTCCAAATGTATGACCGACCCCCACTAACTTTGGACGGCCGATCCACCCATGCCAGTGGCACACCCCCTGGAACTCCCCTGGGGGGTTCC